>NC_088366.1:8004457-8066957 GCF_034508935.2 Berghia stephanieae | reverse complement strand
GTTTGAAAGTTCGTTGAGTCAAACAGATATCATAAAATATATACCAACGACGACACTTGACTCCCAAAATCAACTAATTTTGACACTGTAAAAAGTTGTCAATTTGCGTCATCTATTTATGACATCAAGTATTATTATTACTTCCGTTGTGTTGTTGATTTAGCGGTGATCAGTGTTATATATGTTCTAATTGCGTGTATGTTTGTGTGTGTGTGTGTGCGTGTGTGTGTTTGTGTTTGTGTGTGTGTTGTGTGTGGTGTATACATGTGTGTGTGGGTGTTGGCATTTTTCAGCAAATCGTGGCATTCATAGTGATATTATTCACTTGATCAGATGAAGGTATTTCAGTCGCCATTTTGATTCTTTTTTTACTTTTAGGGTTAGCTCGAGATCGAGGATATTTCTTTTTCTATTAAGGTTAGTCATAAGTCTTAGTAAAGGTGCTAGGATGTTTGTTTTTCCATAAGTTAAGTCAAGGGGAGAGATTCCGAACGCTCCTACATCCCTGTATTCTTTAAATTTGTATTTTCACCGTTGATATTTTGTCAGGCATTTATTTATTCAATTTGTCATTATATCTAGAAGTATTTTAAAAACTCTAGAACAAACCTTGATAGATTTGTGAAAGTTTAAAATTTCTTAATTTGACCATTGTTTTGAGTTTCAGCCGCCATTTTGATTTGTTAAATATTGAAAGGTAGTGCAAAGCAGTCCGAGAGTTGTTTTTTTTTTTTCTATTAGGGTTAGCTCGAGAGGTTAGTCATAAGTCTTATTAAAGGTGCTAGGAAGTTTGTTTTTCCATAAGTTAAGTAAAGGGGAGACATTCCGAAAGCTCCTACATCCCCAGTATTCTTTAAATTTGTATTTTCACTTTTGATCTTTTGTCAGGCGTTTATTTATTCAATTTGTCATGATTTTTTCTATTAGGGTTAGCTCGAGATCGGATGATTTTTTTTCCTATTAGGGTTAGTCATGAGTATTATTAAAGTGCTAGGGTGTTTGTTTTTCCTATTGGGGTTAATTAAAGGTACTAGGTTTAATTTTTTTCTTGGGGTTAGTTGAGGGAATATATTATTAAATATATTATTGGGCCACACAGAAAAATCAACCGAAGATATACCAAATTACATAGACAACGTTGTTTACCAATCTGCCCTCATTAAATGATGGTGAGTCTGTACTACTACTACTACTACTACTATAACTACTACTACTACTACTACTACTACTACTACTACTACTACTACTACTACTACTACTACTACTACTACTACTACTAGTAGTAGTATATATATATATATATGTTGTGTGTGTGTGTGTGTGTGTGTGTGTGTGTGTGTGTGTGTATAATCATGTGACCCACTGCCTCAAAGGGGTTTTATGTCGGGGTAAACCATACTCAGTTGGTAGAGCACTCCTTTCGCAAGCAATAAACCAAAGAATTTCACCATTTTTTCCTCTCTCATCAATAGATCAACACTAGAATGCGCTTACTTTTGCCACGTGAAATCGGAGTCAGTGCCACAATGTCAAGGTTTCAGGTTCAATACCCAAAGTCGTGTTTGTGAACTGTACACTGAACAGATTGATGAAGTATTTGGCACCGGGATGGAAATCTACAAATTGCTTCGAAATAGTAGCGAAGGTGAGTTGAATGGTCTCTCTCTCTCTCTCTCTCTCTCTCTCTCTCTCTCTCTCTCTCTCTCTCTCTCTCTCTCTCTCTCTCTCTAATAATTTGAGCTTCACTCACTCAATTGGATTCAGTAGTCTGATGTCACGCCGCCCGACATCGGCGGCCATCTTGGTTCTAAACAAAGAAAATCATTACTTTTTATTCTTTATGCTGGCTAGAACTTCTCATATGCCTTGTGATCAGAATGTGTAAAAGTCAAAACATGATCAAATTTATGTATTTTTCCCCCTGGATTCGCTTTTATGCTCGGCGGAGAAATATTTCATACCATCCGCCATTGTTCCGATAGTTTAGAGCCAGTGTTACTAATTTACAATGCGTCATTAGGAAGGAAGTGACTGTTGAAGAGTATTGAGAGAGACCCCCTTCCGTAATTTGAAGTTGGGGGGACTTCAGTGAAAACTAATAACCCACGATGATTCGTCAACACGAAGACAGGAAAATATCATGCGCCGAGGCGGACATCCGTCGGACAAGATTGAAATTCCTCGTTTACACGCTCAGTTTCCACGAGTTTTGGTCCATTATCCACAATTTGTGGAAATCCGCCGGACCGTGTACGAAAAGTCTATAGATAGTATGCGCTTAGCCAAGAAGCTCACAACATTGCCATCCGGAAGTATAACGGACCAACACACAAAACTGTGTGTATCCATGAACGTTTATAGTCAGGTTAATACAGTTCAGTGAGCATTACTCATAAACGCGGATGGCAAAAAACAATAACAAAGACCTGAGTGACGTCATCTTCGAACTATCTATATACGTCTAAATGGACCATTTCTTTCTATGGTGGAAGGTCACTGATGACGATTTACTGACCCTTTCCTTATTTTTCCCAATATCGGAATAGGATTCAATAGTCTGGTGGCACGTCCGCCCAGCAACGAGCAGCTTGGTTCTAAACAAAGATAATCGGCACTTTTTATTCTTTATGCTGACTAGAACTTTGTCACATATCATGTGTGTTGTGTTTTTGACGGGTGTATGACAATGTGTAAAACATGATCAGATTTATATTTTTCTCCCCTGGATACACTTTTATTTTATGCTTGTCGGAAAAGTATTTCATAAGGGCGTCCGCCATCGTTCCGATAGTTTAGACACAGTTACTATGTTACTGTGCGTCATTACGAGGGAAGTGACGTCACGACTGTTGAAGCCTATTTGTGGAAATTCGTCGGACTGTGTACGAAAAGTCTTTACGTCTAAACGGGCCATTACTTTCAATGGTGTAAGGTCAGAGGTGGCGATTTCATGACCCTTTTATTTTTATTTATTTTTTTTTTTTATTGTGCGGCTATGGGGACTAGTGGTATGACATTCGCTTTCGGACCGGAAGGTCCTGGGTTTGAGCCTCGCTCGGCGCATAGTTGAGCCATTGGAAAAGACTCTTTACTCACATTATCTCACCATACACAGGTGTAAAATGAGTACCTGGCTGTTAACAGCGTTGTCTCTGTCCAAAAAATAAAAGTAATATCGTCTAACAGGCGTCATGTCTTATTATACTTGTTACGTGTTGCTGTTGGTCAGAGACCCTTTGTAAAGCGCTTTGAGCACGTTTAGTGGATATTGCACTGTATAAAAGCTCAAGTTTTTTTGGGTTTTTTTTATGGTCCATTAAATCTATGGTGGAAGGTCAGAGGTGAAAATTTCCTGACCCTTTCCTTTTCATTTTTCCCAATATCGGATTTAACCATAATGAAATGAATTGTTTATCTATCCATCCAGACTCGACAACCGAAAATCCCACTACCACCACCACCTCCACAGCTACGTCCACCAGCATCGCCACCACCACATCCCATGAGACATTGGGTACTTTCATCACTTTTGCAGATTACTCTTACCATTTATCTACGGAAACGAAAACCTACGAAAAGGCCAGAGATCACTGCAGCAGCTTTGGCCATTGGCTGCTCCACATCGACTCGGCGCAAGAGCTAACTTACGTCTCCATATTTCTCACAATGCAATCAGCATTGGGTAAGTTTCAACACAAAAAAAAAAAAATAAAAAAAAAAAAATTTAAATGATAATAATAATAATAATAACAATGAAAAAGAGGAGGGGCGTTTGGTAGGGGGGGGGGGGGGGATTCGAAAGTGAGTGTCATACTACTAAGGGGCGTTGGTTAATCGCTGTTGGGATGCGACGTTGCTTACGCTTACCGCCTCGGGACCTGTAGCAAATTTTATCAGTTGTAGGATACAATTGTTCACAATTTTTTTTTAATTGGTGGTGGTAAGTCAGGGCTTAAAATAAGGCGAACAATGTTTGTCAGAGAGCGGCGGCCATTAAATGATTGTGAAAAAATCTTTTAAAACTTACAGTTTCCATGATAAAATAAAGAATTACAGAGCAGGACTTCCTTTAGAGTTGATAAAAACTATATAATAAGAAACAGTATGTTCTTACAAGCACAAAGAAGTAAAAATGTTCAGGTATAAAATGTATAAATAGTTTGCACTTGACTTAGGAGTTCACAACATTACCATCCGGAAGTATAACGGATCAACACACAAAACTGTGTGTAACCTTGATCGTTTATAGTCTGGTTAATACAGTTTAGTGAGAATTACTTAGCAGTCCTTATCAATATTTAAATCAAAGTTAAAACATCATCTCTTTGTTAAAACACATCTTGATTAATGCATCTTTGTAATTTGACCCCAATATGAAGGTTAATTTAGTTTATGTTATTATATCATTATTTTATATTATTTCCGTATTTGACCTAGCATGTGGATGTATTATAACATATCTTGTATTAATGACTTTATGTTTAGTTATTACATTGTTGTATAATGATAATATTATGTTGATGTAGTTTGTATAATGTTTCATATAATAATATCACTGTATTATTGTTTCGCGCATTGAGCATCACCCAGTGATGAAAATGCGCGTTATAAATGTCATGTATTATTATTATTATTATTATTATTACTCATAAACGCGGAAGGCAAAAAACAATAACAAAGACCCGAGTGACGTCAACCTCGAACTATCTATAGAAATCACAAAATTTTCAAAATACCCAAGAGAACAGAATTATAGGGAATGAGATTAGCGGAAGAGTAGCGTCCCTTGATTGGACGTCACCTAACAGAGAGAACGTCAACATAGTTTTGCGCATGCGTCTCTCTCGTCCTCGCTTTCGGTGAAGTGTCTCATGCCGCTTTCACCAGAAGCGAGGACGCATGCGCAAAAGCATATTTACGTTCTCTCTCTAATAACTTCTCCGCCGGTGACGTCCAATCAAGGGACGCTACTCTTCCGCTAATCTCATTCCCTATACACGTCTTGCCTGTAAGGCGTGTTTACAAAATATTCTATCATCAACATGTGATACTCAAACCCTTAAGAACTGTGAAATTTACATTTGTATTCATTTTTTGTAAAAAAACGTGTACATATTATAATTAGTTTATTCATATTTCACTGTCATTTCAGACCATGATCGGGCCTGGGTTGGCGCCGATGATTTGGACAATGACGGTACATTTAAGTGCAAAAAGCACGGAACCCCCTTGGAGGACGAGGGTAGTGGCGGCTGGCAATGGGAGGCGAATGAACCCAACAACCCGAACGAAGACTGTGCTGTCATCATCTACAACAGCCTAAAACTTAACGACCACTCGTGTACCGATCTACGTCACTACATCTGTGAGAAAGAGGTACCATAAGAAGCTGCTGCCTGTGCCCTTGGTGTGACGTCATGATGTGACGACCCGTAGCCCTCGAAAACTCATAGCCTGACATATCCCTAAAATTGACGTCACAATACAAGACCACGATCACCAAGAGAATTTAAATGTGAGTTGTGAGTACGAGGCTGAGTCAAAAAGTAACAGGGCAAGTCTCCGAGTGAGTTCATTTCTTTTTCAAGTAACATCATATTTGGCTCAATTTGAATAAACAAATATTTTTTATTTGATAATATACATTCCCTTTATTCATCCCTAAGGGGAAATTTGTCCCTTGGGTCTATTCCAGCAAGGGTAGACTGGAATAACCCAGGCGTCAGCCGCAGTGCAGCGCCACGAAGTGAGCTAAGGCTATGTGACTTGCTCAAGGTCGCACAGCGCGTCGGGTAGTCGAACTCGATACCTTTCGGGTACGATCAAAGACCATACTGCTGAGCCACGCTGTTCCAAACTCGGGCATTTTGTAATGGCAGTGCTTTTAGGTGGGTTGAAAGTGTATCTTATCATTTAGAAGAAAATGAGATGCAACCCAAATCTAATCTGACACCCCCTCCCTCTCTCCTTCAACCATGTCTTTATCTGGCAAACCTCGTGATGGTCGCCGTCCAAGCTGTGTCAACTCAGTAAATCGAATTAAGACAGAAGCATTGACCAGATCTGACAGAAGAATATCTCTTGATGAGATAGCAGGAAACCTCTAAATCAGTCATAGAAGTTCAATAAGAGAGAAGAATGGATGAACAGTTGGACAACGAGCACCACGGGTAGATGTATGTTTTCCCATATGACCACTCCTGTAAAGACTGATAACCTAAATAAGCTCAGAAGACACCAGCAAAGCATCATCTTTCAACTAAGAACACAACACATACCGCTCAACGACCATTTAAGCAAAATTACAAAAGACACATTCCCTTCCTGCCCCTATGTCAACAACCCAATGAAACAGTAAAACAGCACTTGCTTGAATGTTAACCTGAGATGCACATTCCTTCCACCAAATCCAAGCACCAGTAACACACTTTATAGTCACATGGAACAACTACAAAAGACGTCTAACTTCTACGTCATGGCACAAGACCGAAGGGCTAGAGCTCAGGAGGTCGCTGGTTCGGATAAGTAAGTAAGTAAGTAAGTAAGTAAGTAGTAAGAAGTAAGTAAGTAAGTAAGTAAGTAAGTAAGTAAGTAAGTAAGTAAGTAAGTAAGTAAGTAGTAAGTAAGTAAGTAAGTAAGTAATAGTAAGTAAGTAAGTAAGTAAGTAAGTAAGTAAGTAAGTAAGTAAGTAAGTAAGTAAGTAAGTAAGTAAGTAAGTAAGTAAGTAAGTAAGTAAGTAAGTAAGTAAGTAAGTAAGTAAGTAAGTAAGTAAGTAAGTAAGTAAGTAAGTAAGTAAGTAGTAAGTAAGTAAGTAAGTAAGTAAGTAAGTAAGTAAGTAAGTAAGTAGTAAGTAAGTAAGTAAGTAAGTAAGTAAGAAGTAAGTAAGTAAGTAAGTAAGTAAGTAAGTAAGTAAGTAAGTAAGTAAGTAAGTAAGTAAGTAAGTAAGTAAGTAAGTAAGTAAGTAAGTAAGTAAGTAAGTAAGTAAGTAAGTAAGTAAGTAAGTAAGTAAGTAAGTAAGTAAGTAAGTAAGTAAGTAAGTAAGTAAGTAAGTAAGTAAGTAAGTAAGTAAGTAAGTAAGTAAGTAAGTAAGTAAGTAAGTAAGTAAGTAAGTAAGTAAGTAAGTAAGTCAGTCAGAGAAGTTCCCATCAACACGTCAAATTCTTGGGATTCTCACTCAAAGGTCTTCGTTCATTACGTACCCAGGCAGTTGATCAATAGCGGAAAAGGCTGAATTGCTGTTCCGAGCTTCTCCGTCTGAGTGGGAGAGTTGGCAGCTTTCTAAGAAGAATAATCACTGAAACCTGGATTCATCACATTATGGACCTGAGTCGACGAGACAATCAATGGAATGGTGACATCCCTCTTCCTCAAAGACTTACTTACTTATCCGAACCAGCGACCACCTGAGCTCTAGCCCTTCGGTCTTGTGCCATGACGTAGAAGTTAGACGTCTTTTGTAGTTGTTCCAGGTGACTATAAAGTGTGTTACTGATGCTTGAATTTGGTCGGAAGAATGTGCATCTCAGGTCTTCAAGAGCTTGACATTCAAACAAGTCTTCCTCAAAGACCAAAAACTTCAAATCTGAGAAATCAGCTGGGAATCTTATGCCAACAGTGTATTGGGAAATTTGAGGCGCAATCCTCGTTGATTTCCTACTACAGGGAGCCACTGTCAACTCTGAACGGTATATGTGTGTGACTCCAAAGCAACTGAAAGCAAGAATTCGCCGAGTTAGACCGGATTTGGAGGCGGAGCGAGTATATTGTTGTTCCTTCATAAAAATGCCTTTCCACACACAACCGGTACGAAAATGGAGGTAATCCCATTGTTTGATGTACAACGCGGTCCCACCCTCCTTATTCACCAGACTTGACACCTTCGGAATTTCATCTTTGTGATCCTCTGAAGAAGGCACCTAGAAAATATCGCTTTGAAGACGACGAAGAAGCCAAGACAGTGTTATGAAAATTTGCCTCAAAGTTCAGTCAAATCAGTTTTATGAGGACGGGATACAAACACGTCCTTACAAAAAGGTGAAATTTGACTACTATTTAGAAAGGCGGAGACTATATGTTGAGGAGTAACATTCAACTCGGCTAATCCCGAGCTTTAATTTGAGGTATGATGCATGGTATTGATTCAATTTGTCTTAAAGTATAAAGTAGAGTCCCATTACTGTTTGACTCAGCTTCGTAGTACTCAGGCAAATAAATGGTCCGTTTGTTGAACTTTTGATCTCTGTTTACTGTCTTTATTGGTGGACGCCTCGTTTTCAACCAGCGTCAAGCTATGACTTTTCGAAAGCTGCTCCCTAACAATGGCCATAATGTTTCGCTACAATGGACAATGGATAGAACGAGATTGACGTCATTCAGTAAGCTGTTAAAGATGCTGTGCGCTTGGCTAAGAAACTCACAACATTGCCATTGATATGTCGTTCTATCTCTTGTTTTTAGCCAACCATATTTATGAGTTGTTCTCACTAAATGGTATTAATCAGACTATAAACGTTTTAGGTTACACATAGTTTTGTGTGTTGGCACTGGTACGTTATAGATAGAACGAATTTGACGTCACTCTGGTCTTTGTTGTTCTTTGCCACCCTCGTTTATGAGTAATTCTCACTAAACTGTATTAAAACGACTATAAAAGTTCATGGTTACACATAGTCTTGTGTGTTGGTCCGTGATACTTCCGGATGACAATGTTGTGAGCTCCTTAGCCAAGCGCATACTATCTATATTCAGCTGGCGGATACTATGAGCTTTTGAACTAAACGCATAGCATCAATGAAAGACGACGACCACTAAAGGAAAGAGAACAGTGAATGGTATTCAACAGCTAGGATGCGCTTGCTTAAGAAACTCACAACATTGCCATCCGGAAATACAATAATGGACCAACATACAAAGCTGTGTGTAACCTTGAACTTTTATAGTCTTGTTAATACAGTTAAGTGAGAATTACTGTTACTCATTAATGTGGATGGCAAAAAAAAATAATTGATAAATAAATAAAAATAACAAAGACCCGAGTGACGTCAACTTCATTCTATCTATAGTTCAACCAACGGGATCATCACATTTTTGTTTCCTTGAGCACCTGTAACGACACATCACTTTTCACATTATTTTTGTGGTTGCGGTCGTGAGTTGTGACGTAATCTGTAGCAAAGTGTGAGACTATAGATGCTGTGCGCTTGGCGATGAAGCTCACAACATTGCCAGTCGGAGATACGATAATGGATCAACACACAAAACTATGTGTAACCTTGAACTTGAACGTTTATAATCTAAATTGAGCTTTTATATAGCGCAATATCCACTAAATTTTCTCAAAGCGCTTTACAAGGGGTCCCTTGTCAACAGCAACATTTAACATGTAGGACAGAACATGGTGCCTGTTAGGCGATATTACAATTGTTCGGACAAAGACAACGCTGTTAACGACCAGGTACTCATTTTACACCTGAGTACGGTGAAAGCATGTGAGTAAAGAGTCTTTTCCAAGGACTCAACTATGCCCCGAGCGAGGCTCGAATCCAGGACCTTCCGATCCGAAGCGAGTGGCATACCATCACAAGACCACATAGCCGCACTGGTTGAAATTGTCTAGTGAGACCTTCTCATAAATATGGATGGCAAAAAACAATAACAAAGACCTGAGTGACGTCATCTTCATTATAAAATAAATATTTTATTTATATATAGATAGTTTGCGTTTGGCTAAGAAACTCACAACAGTGCCATCCAGAAGTATAACGGACCAACACACAAAACTATGTGTAACCATTAACTTTTATAGTCTGAATTACTCTTAAAAATAATAATAATAATAATAATAATAATAATAATAATAATAATAATAATAATAATAATAATAATAATAATAATAATAATAATTATTATTATTATTATTATTATTATTATTATTATTATTATTATTATTATTATTATTATTATTATTATTATTATTATTATCATCATTATTATTATTATTATTATTAAGGTTTTTAAAAACCCCGGATTTTTTTTTATCTCCCTCTTTGCTTGTAGTAACATTTATCGAATAGCAGGGACCTTCAAGAGCCTAATCAGATACAACAGGGACTCCGAAACCCACTTTTTTCCAAACACAATGAATTAGCCTACATTACGTTCTGGTACGCCTACAGCGAAAGGCGATGGAAAGCTAAGCTAAGCTGAAGCCTCGTTCATGACAGTGTGTGCGTGTGTGTGTGTGTGTGTGTTTGTGTATGTAGGCGACTTACTACAAAACAACATTATTTTCAGTATGTATATAGATAGTATGCAGATGACGTCACTCAGGCCTTTGTTATTGTTTTTGCCATCCGCGTTTGTGAGTTGTTCTCACTAAACTGTATTAACCAGACTATAAAAGTTCATGGTTACACAGAGTTTGTGTGTTGGTCCGTTATACTTCCGGATGGCAATGTTGTGAACTCCTTGGCCAAGCGCATTCTATCTATTATATATATATATATATATATATATATATATATATAATATATATATATATATTATATATATATATTATATTAATTATAATGTGCGCTTGGCTAAGAAACTCACAACATTGCCATCCGGAAGTCCAACACAAAAATATGTGTAACCATGAACTTTTATAAATTGGTTAAAATAGTTTAGTGAGAATTACTCATCAACGTGGATGGCAAAAAAATAAAAACAATAACAAAGACCCGAGTGACGCCAACTTCGTTCTCTCTAAATCTAAATCATTGGCCTTGTTGCAGGCGGTCATTGTGTAGCACAAAACAAAGACACACATTGTGACACATGATAGGTAGCAAAAGTAACTACACACATATGTATTGTGCTATTGTCCGTTTCACGCTATTGATAGTATGCGCTTGGCTTAGAAGCTCACAACATTGCCTAAGGAAGTATAACTTATGGATAGAATGAAGTTGATGTCACTCAGGTCTTTGTTATTGCTTTTTGCCATCCGCGTTTATGAATAATTCTCACTAAACTGTATTAACCCGTAGCCATCGTTATGCTATAGCCTGATACTGAAATCCAAAAGGACTGGCAGTTTGACGTCATTATTTGGTTTTTGCACCGCCTAGTGAGTTGTCGTTAGTATAGCTCATGAAAACAAGTTATTTCATTGGTCAAACTATTGAATACAACTCACGATTTGTTTTCTTTTCTGGCAAAAGACTGGCATTTTGAGGTCATTTTTAGGTCAGTATCAGGCCATAACTTAACGAAGACCACGATTAACCAGACTATAAAATTTGTTTCTCAAACTTTCAAATTGGATTCAGTAGTCTGATGTCACGCAGCCCGGCAACGGCGGCCATCTTGGTTCTAAACAAAGAAAATCATTACTTTTTATTCTTCAAGCTGGCGAGAACTTTTCATTCCCTTTTCATATGCCTTGTGATCAGAATGTGTAAAAGTCAAAACATGATCAAATTTATGTGTTTTTTTTTTCCCTCTGGAAACGTTTTTATGCTCGCCGGAGAAATATTTCATACGGGCGTCCACCATTGTTCATAGTTTAGAGCCAGTGTTACTAAGTTACCATGCGTCATTAGGAAGGAAGTGACGGTACGACTATTGAATCCTATTACTGAAATTCTCCTGACTCTGATTACGTCCATTTTGACTGGATCTGCATGCACCTATTAGAAGGTCTGATATCCGGACGCAGTTATAGGGCTTGTTTTCACATTGCCAACCCTTCATATTCCAAAAGTGGAATATCAGAACATCAGAAAATAGGAATTTGAGACAAAAAATATGAATATTTTTTTGTTTGTTTTCCAATGGATAAGCATAATTCTGTATCAAAATTATCAGCAACTTTGCCACCAAACACACAAAGACAATATTCTGACACAGCTGGCAAAACTACACATCACATGTATTAGGTAATGGAATGGGGAATAGGGAAATGAGTTCAATTAATTTTCCTACTTATCTCCCTTTTGGCAACCATTTTATTTTTTAATTCACCCCCCCCCCCCCGGCCCCCTCCCACACACACACACACATTTTTGTTCTTCTTATCATTATCATAATTTTTGAAAATCGGAATTTAAGAGAAAAATGGCGGAATAGTAGAAGAGGAAAAGTGAAAATAGGAATGATTCCGCCAAAAGCGGAAGTGTTGGCAGGTATGCATGTATGTATTGTATGCTCTAACCTTTTAACGTCAGTTTATAACTCGCTGTTTGCCATCAAGTTCATCACTGCGTAGTAATAGCCATTTAAAACAATTGGTGATAAGTATATTTAACCACAACCGAGTACGTTGAGTACGTAGAGTTGAAATATTAGGCTTTTAACGAAATCGGGTCGAACGAGACACCGAACGCCGAACCCGAACGGATATAGCCTTCTCACGTGACCATGAAGGAGATCTGGATAGTGAAGACTCTCAAGCGGTATGCAGCATCGGATCTAAGGTCACGTGATAGAGGATAGCTTGGGTTGCTGTTGGCTTGTGTTAGGGGAGGGGCAAGGTCAGTGTCATTCAATAGTATATAATTGTGCACGTGGCGCTCTATACAGAGAGATAATTATAAATTGATTATGGGCGAAGGTGGGGGGAGGGGGGAGGGGGGGGGGGGGGGGTTGACCCACAAACGATCGAGGTGTTGGGCTTCGGGTAGACCATGATACGAAATCAAAGAGAAAAGGCCGCTGGTACTTGGATGGTGGAAATGGTTGGGGGGGGGGGGGGGGGGGGGTAGTGACAATCAGCATGGGATGTATATATTAACATTAATAATATAGGCAATAGATGACCAGGGATGTGTATTGTTTGTATATGTTTGTGTGTGTGTGTGTGTGTGTGTGTGTGTGTGTGTGTGTGCGCGCGTGTGTGTGAAAGAGATTACACAAAAATACCTTTCTCGGGAGCTTCCAAATGATTACGTATACGATAAATTTGAAAACCACATTGTTGAATCAGCTTTCAAAAAGGAGAACATTTATCTTTGTTTCACAAAAATAGGTTTAGAAATAAAACATTTTTCTAGTAGATTGATTTTGAAAAAAATATTGCTCAATTTTTAAAAATTTAATGCTAGTTTCTTGATTTTCCGGTCGGTTTTCTTGATTTATATCTCATTTTTCAATTCTCAATGCGACGAGCACACTGATGTATCTCATGTGATTCAAAAGCGTTGTTTGTTTTTTTAATATATATGTATACTGAGAGTCCTCACTAATTAATTCCTGAGCGTTGAGATGGTGACGCAACTATTACATACAAGACCTTGCAGTCGAGTCGGCAGGGCTTTTGGGTTACACAACCACTATTTACCCATCGGTCAGCGGTACTCTTTGATGTATACAACACTCACCGCCTTTACGCAAAGCCGCCTGCCCATAAATCAAGAGATGGTCTCCTAACTGTTCACAAGCGAACTGTCAAACGAGCAATCTATGATTGGATAAGAATCTCAAGATCTCATATAATAATAAGGTAAGTTTTGGAGAGGTGATATCCCCCCACCCGTCATCGGACAGAACTTTCATTGCGTTATATCATAAGCTCCACCTCTTCTTTCTATTCCGGAGTGACGAGATTAGACGAGGGGACGTGAGAAAAAATTGAACACATGTAATGATCGGTAAGTTGTTCGTTCGGCCTGCATCGGTGTATAACTATAACTATAACTCCGTATTATTCCGCCTCGACCAATACCCATTATGAGCACTAACTCGCCTTTGATATGTCGGCCATAACCATAACAAAAAGGCTAATATTATCATCTCCATTTACCATGAGAGTGAATGATGTTTGCCCTCACAACCGTCTGGGTTGAGAGTAAATACCTATTGGTTTGGTTTTATGAGACAGGAAAGCAGCGTTGTTTGAAATTGAAATGCGGCAACGATTTTACAACACATTTTTTCCCATTTTTTTTTCTTAGGGGGGGGGGGGGGGGGGGGGGGGGGGGGGGCAAAACCAAACTTTTGAACAGAATCTTAAAACTTTGAGTTTGTGTGTGCGTTTGTTTGTTTGTTTGTTTTCAGTTGAATTGAAGCCTTCTGTTTGATATTTTTGGACAGGTTAAAGGTCGTTTTTCAGAGACGGAGTTTATCCCGGTTTCTATAGAAGAAGGAACGAAACCGGCTTAGCTCTTGTTTTTCGCCATCCATTTCTTTAGAAGTTCTCACAAGATTCTATCAATCAAGCTATCAACGCTCAGAGTTGCACAACGTTTTATGTGTTAATACATGTTATCTGGCCTTTGTTTTTTTTTTTTTTTTTTGCTAACCCTCTCCTTAACTTACCACCTACAGAAAAATCGTCACATTTGTTACGACACAATATACATTATTTCTTATTCAGATTTATTTTGTACATCACAATGAAATTTGTTTAATTATTAAGAACATAAAGTTGTTCTTTAGAGAGATTGTTTGAGTTTTAAAAAATCAGTTTTGTACGGCTATGTGGTCTAGTGGTATGACACTCGCTTTCGGATCGGAAGGTCCTGGGTTCGAGCCTCGCGCTCGACGCATAGTTGAGTCCTTGGAAAAGGCTCTTTACTCACATTCTCTCACCGTACTCAGGTCGTTAACAGCGTTGTCCTTGTCCGAAAAATTGTAATATCGCCTAACAGGCGTCATGTCCCGTCCTACACGTTAAATGTTGCTGTTGACCAGGACCCCTTGTAAAGCGCTTTGAGCACATTTAGTGGATATTGCGCTATATAAAGTTCAATTATTAATTTTTCTGCTTGATAAGCCTGACATTTTGGGAAAGTACCTGAAATGATCGGTAAGGAGAGAGTTAAACGAATAGCATCAATAGTGTGAAACGGACAATAGCACAATATGTATGTAGTTACTTTTGCTACATAGTCTAGCGTGTGTGTCTTTGTTTTGTGGTACACAATGTCCGCCTACAGCAAGGCCAATGTTGTGCTGAAAATGTTTTACAGTAGTAAGTAGCCTACACACTACATCACACACACACACACACACACACACAAGTCACAAACTATGCTTAGCCTAGCTCTTCGTTGTCTTTAGCCGTAGGCATACCTGAGCGTAATGTTTAATTGTGGGTTTGGGTGTCCCTGTTATATCTGATTAGGCTCTTGAAAGTCCCTGCTATTCGATAAATGTTACTGAAAGCAAAGAGGTCGAACCCCCCCCCCCCCCCCCTAAAAAAAAACAAAAAAAAAACAACAAAAAACAAACATAAAAAAAAGCGGAGTTTTAAAAGCCCTTATTATTATTATAACCGGGTGCCAGTTAACAAAGGTTCCACTGAGTACATCCTTGTAGTTAGTCTGAATTCACTTTATGTCCGTCCCAGAATGACACCATAACAATGATCTCTGCCAAGGAACCCCAACATATACATCACTAATATAATGGAGATATAGTTTATTACAATTACAACTTACATTACAAGAGGGGAAAATATCATCTCTCCGTCGGACTGTTTTCCTCTCAGAAAAAAAAAAGAAAAAAAATAAATAAAAAGATTCAAGGCAGACGATACATCAAAACGGCCCCATTCCAATAAAAGATCAAGATCCAAAAGCAGCGTGGTAAGGATAAAATGATTTAGAAAGATACAAGAGATAGAGACAGGGGGTCCAGACGACACCCAAAGACCCAATTCCATAACAAGACCCCAAAGTCACATGGTAAGGACAAAATGATTTAGAAAGATACAAGAGATAGGAGAGGGGTCCAGACGGACGATACCCAAAAGCCCCATTCCAGAACAAGACCAAAAACCTCAAGGTAAAAACAAAATGATTTCGAGAGTTACAAGAGATAGAAAGAAGGGTCCAGACTGACGACACCCATAGACCCCATTCCAGATCAAGACCCAAAAGTCACATGGTAAGGACAAAATGAGAGATACAAGAGATAGAGAGAGGGGGGTCCACACGATAACCATAGACCCCATTCCAGATCAAGATCCAAAAGTCACATGGTAAGGACAAAATGAGAGATACAAGAGATAGAGAGAGGGGGGTCCACACGATAACCATAGACCCCATTCCAGATCAAGATCCAAAAGTCACATGGTAAGGACAAAATGAGAGATACAAGAGATAGACTGAGGGGGGTCCACACGATACCCATAGACCCCATTCCATATCAAGACCCAAAAGTCACATGGTAAGGACAAAATGAGAGATACAAGAGATAGAGAGGGGAGTCCACACGATAACCATAGACCCCATTCCAGATCAAGATCCAAAAGTCACATGGTAAGGACAAAATGAGAGATACAAGAGATAGAGAGAGGGGGGTCCACACGATACCCATAGACCCCATTCCAGATCAAGACCCAAAAGTCACATGGTAGGACAAAATGAGAGATACAAGAGATAGAGGGGGGAGTCCACACGATAACCATAGACCCCATTCCAGATCAAGACCCCAAAAGTCACATGGTAAGGACAAAATGAGAGATACAAGAGATAGAGAGAGGGGGGTCCACACGATACCCATAGACCCCATTCCAGATCAAGACCCAAAAGTCACATGGTAAGGACAAAATGAGAGATACAAGAGATAGAGAGAGGGGGGTCGACACGATAACCATAGATCCCATTCCAGATCAAGATCCAAAAGTCACATGGTAAGGACAAAATGAGAGATACAAGATATTGGGGGAGTCCACACGATAACCATAGACTCCATCCCAGATCAAGATCCAAAAGCTTGTTTGTTATTATTTTTAAAAGGGTTTTACGGCGCCTGCGACACATTAAATTATTAAGGTCATATCAGTATCAGCGCCAGTAAAAAGGAAGGAAATGGGTTTATAAAAAGTAGAATTTCAATTAAAGTTAAAGCACCCAATAAAAGGTAGGACAAAGGGGAACTGGTTCAAATAGGAAACAGATGTAGATTCCAAGAGCACACTATCAAAGTCCTTAGTTTGAGATCACGTAATCCAGACCGAAGCACAGGTCCCCACTAAGTGGAATACACTCAAATGTTTACAAATCATATTTGTAATATGTAAATAATATATAATACAGTACATAGGTAACAGAGAGAAGATTTACATTACAAACAAAAAAATATCATCTCCATACATTTGACTGTTTCCCTCCCAGCTACGGTATCAAGCAAGGGCCAGGACAAAACCAAGTAATCTCATCCCCAGACAAAGACAGAAAGCATGTTGGAAAGAAGATAAAGAGGAATAGAAGACACAGTAAGTGCCTCGCTGCCCATCATTGGAGAGACCCCAAGAGCCACATGGTAAGGACAAAATGATTTAGAGAAGACACAAGAGATAGAAAGAGCAGTTCAGACGACACCCAAAGACCCCATACCAGGGCAAGACCCAAAAGCCTCATGGTAAGGAGAAAGGATTAAGACAGATACAAGAGATAAAAAGCGGGGTCCAGATGACACCCAAAGACCCCATTCCAGATCGAGACCAAAAAGCTTTGTTTTTGTTTTTTTTAAAAGGGTTTTACGGCGCTTGCAACACATATAAAGGTCAAATCAGCACCAGTAAAAAGGAAGAAAATGGGTTAGTAAAAAGTTCTAGTTAAACCACCCAAGGTGAAACAAATGGGAGTTGGTTCAAATAGGAAACAGATGTAGATTCCAAGAGCACACTATCAAAGTACTTAGTTTGAGATCATCTAAATGTATCATCCAGACACAAGCGCAGGTTCCCCATTAAGTGGAATACACCGAAAATGTTTACAAACCACATATTATAAGTTAAAAAACAAAATACAGTGCATGGGTAACAGGCAATTTACAAACAAAAAATATCATCTTCCTGAACTATACATTAATTTGACTTTTCCCTCCCAGCTATGGTATCCGACCACGGCTAGGACAAGACCAAGTACATGTAATTTCATCCCAATACAAAGAGAGGAAGCATGTTGGAAAGAATATAAGGGGTATAGAAGACACTCTAAGTGCCTCCCTGCCCACTATGGGAGGACCCAAAAGCCACATGGTAAGGACAAAATGATTTGAGAGATACAAGAGACAGATAGAACGGTCCGGACGATTCCAAAAGACCCCACACCAGAACAAGACCAAAAAGCCTCATGGTAAAGATAAAATAATTTAGAGAGATACAAGAGATAGAAAGAGGGGTCCGGACGATACCAAAGACCCCATTCCAGAACAAGACCCAAAAGCTTCATGGTAAAGATAAAATAATTTAGAGAGATACAAGAGATAGAAAGAGGGGTCCGGACGATACCCAAAGACCCCATTCCAGAACAAGACCCAAAAGCTTCATGGTAAAGATAAAATAATTTAGAGAGATACAAGAGATAGAAAGAGGGGTCCGGACGATACCCAAAGACCCCATTCCAGAACAAGACCCAAAAGGCTCATGGTAAAGACAAAATGATTTAAAGAGATACAAGAGATAGAAAGAGGGGTCCAGACGATATCCAAAGACCCAATCCCAGATTAAGACCCGAAAGGCTCATGGTAAAGACAAAATTATTTAAAAGAGATACAAGAGATAGAAAGAGGGGTCCGGGCGATAACCTAAGACCCCATCCCAGATCAAGACCCAAAAGGCTCATGATAAAGACAAAATGATTTAAAGAGATACAAGAGAAAGAAAGAGGGGTCCAGACGATACCCAAAGACCCCATTCCAGAACAAGACCCAAACGCCACACATGGTAAGGACAAAATGATTTAGAAAGATACAAGAACAAGATGTAGAGAAAGGGGTCCGGAGACACCCAAAGACCCAAAAGGCTAATGGTAAAGACAAAATGATTTAAAAGAGATACAAGAGATAGAAAGAGGGGTCCAGACGATATCCAGAGACCCCATTCCAGATCAAGACCCAAAAGCCTCACTGTGTGTTGAGACACTGCGGCTGACACCCTTGGAATAAATCCTAAATAAAAAAATAAAAAAACATCTCACAAGTTCCATTAACTTCTTCGGAGTTGGTTTTTCTTTTTCTTAAATACTTTTAAACAAACAAAAGAAAATATAAAATCAAGAACTTTATTACAAAGAATAATAATGTGACACACACAAATTAAAACAAACTTTGAACATCAGGGTAAGTACCTATAGAGTCTACATAATCTATAATAAATTATCAAAAATGTTCTAATAAAATACAGGAAAGTTGATTTAAAATAATATCAATATCATTAAATGACCCGCCACCATAAAGTGACCCATGGTCTCAAAATAGTATTACGTCGTAATGAGTTAAAATACTACTACATGTATGTTGTTTTGTTTTTAAGGGTTTTACGGCGTTTGCAACACATTAAGGTCATATAAGCGCCAGTAAAAAGGAAGAAAATGGGATAGTAAAAAGTTATAGAACTACAAATAAAGCACCCAAGAAAAATTAAGAAATAGGGGAACTGGGAACAAATAGGGATCAGATGTAGATTCCAAGATCACACTAGGTAATTAGTTTGAGACCACCTATAAGTCTCATCCGGGCACAAGCACAAAATCCAACAAAGGGGAATACACTCAAATGCCTACATAAAACATTAAAAATAACAAATATAATAATACATAACAGAGAGATGATTTACAAGGAAAAAAATATCACCTCCCAAAACAATAACTATACATTTGACTGTTTTCCCCCCAGCCAGGACTCCGACCAGGGCCAGGAAAAACAACAAGTAATCTCATTCCAAGACAAAGACAGAAAGCATGTTGGAAAATAGATATATGGGTATAGAAGACACGCTTTGTACCTCCCTGCCCGCTATGGGAGGTCAGGATCCCCACCCAGAAAAAATACTACTACTACTACTACTACTAATAATAATAATAATAATAATACAAATAGTTTGTTTGTAAGGGTTTTACGGCGCTTGCAACACATAAGGTCAAATAAGCGCCAGTCAAAGGAGGAAAATGGGACAGTAAAAAGTTCTAGAATTACAATTAAAAGCACCCAAGAAAAGGTAGGACAAAGGGGAATTGGTTCAAATAGGAAACAGATATAGATTCCAAGTGCACACTATCAAAGTACTTAGTTTGAGATCACCCAGTCACAAGCACAAGAGGAACACACTCAAATATTTACAAATCATATATAATAAGTAAACAGGGGGGTAGTGAATAAGAGAGATGATTTACAAGGGAAAAAAATATCACCTCCCAAAATTAACTATACATTTGACAATTTCCCTCTCAGCCAGGGTATCCGGCAAGAGCCAGGACAAAACCAAGTAATCTCATTTTAAGACAAAGACAGGAAGCAAGTTGGATAACAGATATAGGGGGGGGGGGGGGGGGGGGGGGGGGGAAGAGAGAGGAGGGGGGTAGAAGATACAGTAAGAAGAATAGACATCAAAGAGTAATTTCAAAACCACACAACTCTCGTAGTACCAAATTGAGATGATGGGACACCGTTTATAAAAAAAATATATAAATATAGAGTGCATATAAAATACATACATATCCAGATGTATTAACATTAAAATTAGTTTCTAAAATAAAGCAGTACAAACATTTTAAACACAGATTTAGAATATCATAGAGAAAGGGGTAACGACTCCCATGAAAGTACTAAGGTAAAATATAGATATAGCTGTAGTAAAAAATAAAAGTACTTTACAGGATGTCAGTGTATGACATAATCAGTCGGAAGGTGAACATTTTGGATTTACATATTTTGCATTTTCTGAAAGAATATGCTCCCCAGAACATTTTAATCTTTAATTGAAGTAAATCGGGTGATTTTTCATGAAGTTATGGTCAGATGTATGGGAAAGATATCCAGCAACTTTTCTAAAATTTCACAATTTTTCAATTTGATTATCTCTCGAAGACGTACAAAAGGGTTGATTTAATTATTTATGACAATAACTAGTTTTTGATACAAATTGACCAGCTAACTTAACTTGGCAATTGTATCTCAGTTCAAACCGTTTCACCATCCGACTCATTATGTCATTCACTGTAAGACATACTGACGAAAGACTGAAAATGGAGAGGCTTTGTTTGAATGACAATAATACAGACAATTGACGTTTATTGTATTGTTATGCTGACGAAGGGGATGTGCCCGAAACGTCCATGTCTGTATTCTTCCCATCAGAAGCCTCTCTCCATTTTCACTCTCTTTCGTTAGTATTTTCACGATCCCAGGATTCAGACAGCCCCCACCGTACTCTACTTTTCTGGGTACATACATATATAGCAGTTCATATTCTATATACATTCATTTGTTTATCCATACAAGCCATCGACTGTCGGGATAGACTTGAAGAGCTAAAGATTCACAGTAAAGTTCTACTCTACATTGATAAAAATCACTATACAGGGTGGGTGTCCACAAAATCTGGGTGCATATATAAATAGTACTTCATTGTATTTATTGTTATATCGTTATTCATGCCACAGACTACAGGATACACAGAGGTAAATATTCACATGAAAGTTCTACGGTAAGAGTATTTTATAGCACCGTGAATACTGTGATAAAATGTGGGGACATGATAATGATATCCACAAAGTGAACAAATTAGCACTTCAATACTTGTTTGTATATGTTCATTCATGTCACAGACTACAGAGATGCATAGGAAGGCTGTAAAATTCACATGAAAGTTTTATGGTAAGAGTAAGAATATGTTATAGCACTTTGTTAATGCTTTTTGCCATCCACAGTTATGAGTAATTCTCACGTCACTGTATTAACCAGACTAAAAAAGTTCATGGTTACACAAAGTTTCGTGTATTGGTCCGTTATACTTCAGGATGGCAATGTTGTGAATTTCTTTGCCAAGCGCATACTATATAGATCGCTCCCATTGAATTTTTTTTTTTTCACTTGTAATACCTCTCTCTCTTTCTCTTTTAAGCTGGCCGTTATGTGTGCATGAGTGTGTGTGTCTGTCTGTTTTGTGCTATACATTGTCTACCTGCAGCAAGGCCAATGTTAAACTGAAAACGATGCATAGTAGTAAGTAGCTTACACACACACACACACACACACAGAGCTCTCCATTGCCTATAGCTGTAGGCATACCTGAGCGTAGTGTGGGCTAAATAATTGTATTTGGAGATATTAAGTGGATTTCGGCGCCCCTGTTATTATATTCATATAAAATTAGACTTAAAAGTTAAAAGTCCCTGCAATAGCAGGTAAATTTTACTAAAGGCACAGAATGAGAAAAAAAATGGGGCTTAAAAAAAAACACCTGTTATAACTGGATACTTGTTTTTACCCGGACCTGTTATAACGAGGTTTCACTGTAATTGTATAATTACATCGTTTCCAGACTTTATACTTTATACACACCGTGTAGGATTATCAGTAACACATAAGTATAATTATGAGTCAAAAAATTATGGTACACTGGATATACTATATGTTCAAGAAAGATTTTCAGAAAGACCATATTCAATTTGACAAGACAGAAGGCATTGTGCAAACCATAGAAAGATTTTCAGAAAGACCAACATTCAATTTGACCAGACATAAGACATTGTGCAATCAATAGAAAGATTTTCAGAAAGACCAGACATAAGACATTGTGCAATCCATAGAAAGATTTTCAGAAAGACCATATTCAATTTGACAACATTGTGGATCACATGATCTGCCATTAGTATCTGCAGCAAAAGTCTGTGAACTGAGGAAAGAATTGACACAGACGATAAGAGAGGCAGTTAAGACATTGCAATTGGATGATTAGGAAGCCTAAGGCCTTAAGCCAAGTTAAGTAAAGTCATATCCAAAGTCCTCAATAAAACTAAAACAACTCAACACAAATTAATACATTTGACTCTAAAATCACTCCGATATCATTCTGATTTGAGACACTGGGTCATCGATTTGTTTTAGTTTTTAAGGGATTTACACGCCCGCGACACATTTAGGTCATATCAGTGCCGGTAAAAGGAAGAAAGTAGGATAGAAAGACAAGATATGAAGTGAATAGAAAAGTGCCAGAAGACAATAGAGAATAAAAATTTTTCGCGGCGGTGGTGGGGTTTGAACCTGCGACCTTATTGGTACGACAACTCCGCCTGGCAGGTGAGAGCGTGGCTCTACCGTGTGAGCTATCCACGAACACAAAAATATTCGTTTCAAACTCAAAGTCATTACTAGATCCCTCTCTCACCCACTTCTTGAGACCGCCGATTCGTTCGTACACCACCATCGCGAATAATTTTGACCAGCAGTTAAGCTTAATAGCCAATATTCTCAACACAAACATATAACATAGAAACGATTGAGACATTGAGTATGCTCCGGTGTATGGGGTGAATTTTTAATTCAGAAAAGTGAGTGGAGCAGGCACTTATGTTGGTAACAACAAGATATGAAGTGAATAGAAAAGTGCCAGAAGACAATAGAGAATAAAAATTTTTCGCGGCGGTGGTGGGGTTTGAACCTGCGACCTTATTGGTACGACAACTCCGCCTGGCAGGTGAGAGCGTGGCTCTACCGTGTGAGCTATCCACGAACACAAAAATATTCGTTTCAAACTCAAAGTCATTACTAGATCCCTCTCTCACCCACTTCTTGAGACCGCCGATTCGTTCGTACACCACCATCGCGAATAATTTTGACCAGCAGTTAAGCTTAATAGCCAATATTCTCAACACAAACATATAACATAGAAACGATTGAGACATTGAGTATGCTCCGGTGTATGGGGTGAATTTTTAATTCAGAAAAGTGAGTGGAGCAGGCACTTATGTTGGTAACAACAAGATATGAAGTGAATAGAAAAGTGCCAGAAGACAATAGAGAATAAAAATTTTTCGCGGCGGTGGTGGGGTTTGAACCTGCGACCTTATTGGTACGACAACTCCGCCTGGCAGGTGAGAGCGTGGCTCTACCGTGTGAGCTATCCACGAACACAAAAATATTCGTTTCAAACTCAAAGTCATTACTAGATCCCTCTCTCACCCACTTCTTGAGACCGCCGATTCGTTCGTACACCACCATCGCGAATAATTTTGACCAGCAGTTAAGCTTAATAGCCAATATTCTCAACACAAACATATAACATAGAAACGATTGAGACATTGAGTATGCTCCGGTGTATGGGGTGAATTTTTAATTCAGAAAAGTGAGTGGAGCAGGCACTTATGTTGGTAACAACAAGATATGAAGTGAATAGAAAAGTGCCAGAAGACAATAGAGAATAAAAATTTTTCGCGGCGGTGGTGGGGTTTGAACCTGCGACCTTATTGGTACGACAACTCCGCCTGGCAGGTGAGAGCGTGGCTCTACCGTGTGAGCTATCCACGAACACAAAAATATTCGTTTCAAACTCAAAGTCATTACTAGATCCCTCTCTCACCCACTTCTTGAGACCGCCGATTCGTTCGTACACCACCATCGCGAATAATTTTGACCAGCAGTTAAGCTTAATAGCCAATATTCTCAACACAAACATATAACATAGAAACGATTGAGACATTGAGTATGCTCCGGTGTATGGGGTGAATTTTTAATTCAGAAAAGTGAGTGGAGCAGGCACTTATGTTGGTAACAACAAGATATGAAGTGAATAGAAAAGTGCCAGAAGACAATAGAGAATAAAATTTTTCGCGGCGGTGGTGGGGTTTGAACCTGCGACCTTATTGGTACGACAACTCCGCCTGGCAGGTGAGAGCGTGGCTCTACCGTGTGAGCTATCCACGAACACAAAAATATTCGTTTCAAACTCAAAGTCATTACTAGATCCCTCTCTCACCCACTTCTTGAGACCGCCGATTCGTTCGTACACCACCATCGCGAATAATTTTGACCAGCAGTTAAGCTTAATAGCCAATATTCTCAACACAAACATATAACATAGAAACGATTGAGACATTGAGTATGCTCCGGTGTATGGGGTGAATTTTTAATTCAGAAAAGTGAGTGGAGCAGGCACTTATGTTGGTAACAACAAGATATGAAGTGAATAGAAAAGTGCCAGAAGACAATAGAGAATAAAAATTTTTCGCGGCGGTGGTGGGGTTTGAACCTGCGACCTTATTGGTACGACAACTCCGCCTGGCAGGTGAGAGCGTGGCTCTACCGTGTGAGCTATCCACGAACACAAAAATATTCGTTTCAAACTCAAAGTCATTACTAGATCCCTCTCTCACCCACTTCTTGAGACCGCCGATTCGTTCGTACACCACCATCGCGAATAATTTTGACCAGCAGTTAAGCTTAATAGCCAATATTCTCAACACAAACATATAACATAGAAACGATTGAGACATTGAGTATGCTCCGGTGTATGGGGTGAATTTTTAATTCAGAAAAGTGAGTGGAGCAGGCACTTATGTTGGTAACAACAAGATATGAAGTGAATAGAAAAGTGCCAGAAGACAATAGAGAATAAAAATTTTTCGCGGCGGTGGTGGGGTTTGAACCTGCGACCTTATTGGTACGACAACTCCGCCTGGCAGGTGAGAGCGTGGCTCTACCGTGTGAGCTATCCACGAACACAAAAATATTCGTTTCAAACTCAAAGTCATTACTAGATCCCTCTCTCACCCACTTCTTGAGACCGCCGATTCGTTCGTACACCACCATCGCGAATAATTTTGACCAGCAGTTAAGCTTAATAGCCAATATTCTCAATCGTTTCTATGTTATATGTTTGTGTTGAGAATATTGGCTATTAAGCTTAACTGCTGGTCAAAATTATTCGCGATGGTGGTGTACGAACTATCGCGGTCTCAAGAAGTGGTAGAGAGTGGATCTAGTAATGCTTTGAGTTGAAACGAAAATTTTTGGTTCGTGGTAGGTCAACGGTTAGAGCACGCTCTCACCTGCCAGGCGGAGGTTGTCGACCATAAGGTGCAGGTTCAAACCCAACACCGCCGAAAAATTTTTATTCTCTATTGTCATTCTGGCACCTTTCTATTCACTTCATATCTTGTTGTTACCACCATAGTTGCCTGCTCACCACTTTTCTGAATTAAAAATTCACCCATTACGGAGCATACTCAATGTCTCAATCGTTTCTATGTTATATGTTTGTGTTGAGAATATTGGCTATTAAGCTTAACTGCTGGTCAAAATTATTCGCGATGGTGGTGTACGAACGAATCGGCGGTCTCAAGAAGTGGGTGAGAGAGGGATCTAGTAATGACTTTGAGTTTGAAACGAATATTTTTGTGTTCGTGGATAGCTCACACGGTAGAGCCACGCTCTCACCTGCCAGGCGGAGTTGTCGTACCAATAAGGTCGCAGGTTCAAACCCCACCACCGCCGCGAAAAATTTTTATTCTCTATTGTCTTCTGGCACTTTTCTATTCACTTCATATCTTGTTGTTACCAACATAAGTGCCTGCTCCACTCACTTTTCTGAATTAAAAGTAGGATAGACAAACTCATGAAATACAAATTAAAGCACATAAGTCAAATTTTGATTAGGAGGAATAATTCAAATAGGGAATATCAATGTCCTAAGGTTGGAGTATACCTAAAAGACTCATCAGGAGACCAGCACAGGTTCCTACTTAGTGGATTACGCGTTCAATACAAAGCAAAAATACAACTATCAATACATAAGAGATGGATGAGTTACAAGAAGAAAAAAAACCCCCAAAACTAACTCTTTACATTCGACTGTTCCTCAGCCAAGGACTCTGGCATGTGTAAGGACGAAATCAAATAATCCCACTCCAAGACAAAGACAGAAAGCAACTCAGAAAACAAATTTCGGGGGGATAGAAGACACAACAAGTGACCTCCTGCCCACCAAGGGAGGTCAAAAGACCCTACCCACAGACCACAATTTAATTAGTCTTGACATATAAATATCCTGCATAGCTATTTAAATGTTCCACAAATAGAGCTCTTGGGACACATAAGAAAAAAAAAAAAAAAAAAAAAAAAAAGGAAAGGTATTTCCCTTTTGAAAATCAATTTATCAAAGTTCCAAACTCAATACATCTCCGTCCTCCATTTCAAGTGTCCATGGCCCTCGTTCCACAAATGACTTCAAGATATAAGAACCTTGTTGTTTCATCTTTGGATGTAAGGAAAGGACTCTGTCAATAACTGCCCTGTTAATAATGCAATAAATATACAGCACGCGGAGATTCTTGCAACTTTCAGCCAGAGATAAAATGGCATAGTCCAATTCCTCTGATGGTCTTGTATGCACGACGACTCTCTCTAAATATTTACTGTAGTAACGTGTCGCTAAACGAATTTCCGGATAAATGATAGAAAATGTTGCCAGATGAAGCTGTACAACAGGGATCCCTGGCTTCATTATTTGCGCTATCCGACTATGTGGGCATGTGTGGTCAAATCCAAACTCAACTCTCAAATCTGGATTCATTTTAATTAAATCGTACCAAGCTCCGGTTGAAATGTCTTTACTATATTTGTTTTCTCTTTGACAAACAAGACCCAATCTGGTTAATTTTGCACGACCTTCTTCTGTAAAGCTTCCGAGAACAGAGTCGTTAACAGTTATGCCGTATGTGTGGAGTACGGTAAGTTTCCTACAACGCGAGACCAGTCTCCCAATGCAAAATGGGGTAAGTTTGCAAACCAACACTCTGTTGAGGATGTTAAGATAATCCAATTCAAAGCAATTCAATGAAATACTGTCAATAAATGGGTCTGTCAATATGACTTGAAGACCACTTAAATTCAAATGTCTAATTTTTGAAAATTCTCTCCTCTCCCCGATAGTGTCGAAAAGTTTTATCAAACTTTCCGTAAATTCCATACCAGCATAAAAAAGTGGATTCTCGCCTTTGAAACGAATTGAAAAATGGGTCAATTTAATATTTATACCTGTGAAGTGGCTTAAAATGTTTATTAACTTCAAAGCATTCTTTCGATTTGCTTTCCCATGTTGATAAAGTTCAAGTCTAAGGTAAGTCACATAATGCCCAAACCGTTTAATGAAATGGAGAATTCTTACATCAGACGGTGAGAAAAATGAACAAACAAGTCGTCTCCATATCATAGGAGTATCAAGACTTTCATTCCAGCTCCTACACACTGCAGCTATACTGTTCCTCTCAAATGGAGGGACAAATGAAAACACATGTGCAAGAACTGGACTGGGTAAGTGTGCCCAGTTATAAAATTCCTCGTCCATAGCTAAAGGTCTGCACTTATGCGATCTGAAGAAGAAAATGGGGAAAAAAAAAGTGAGGTGATCAAACTAAGTCTCAGTCTGTTAAACATAATAGAACATTCAGTCAGTATGTAATTTATTACTGTAAAAATGACATACCAACAGCAAAACCTAATTAATGAAAAGAGATTTGAGTCCAGGTATACCTTAACTATTACTGCTACTCATGTTTTTTATGCTTTTGTTTTCAAGAAGACTTTTACAGCGCTTGCAACACATTAAGGTCATATCAGCGCCAGTGAAAAGGAAGAAAATGGGACAATAAAAAGTTCTAGAATTACAATTAAAGTAACCAAGAAAAGGTAAGACAAAGGGGAATTTGTTCAAATAGGAAACATGTAAATTCCAAGAACACACTATCAAAGTTTGAGATCACTTAAAAGTCTCATTCAGACACAAGCACAGTAGGGACTACTAACAGGAACACAGTCAAATGTTTACATTATTTACACATCATATATTTTGTTTGTTTGTTTGTTGCTTTAGGTCTCTTCCAACACAATTGAGGTTATATGAGAGACCGCTTAGCTACATTTAAAGAGGCAATTAAGAAAAATATTTTCCTCATTTAAGTTGAGAAATAAATGACAAAAATGGCAGTTAACTCTGAATGATAAGAAAAAGGGATTTGGAAATTTCGTAAGACAATTTTTAAAAAAATGTAAAGTAAAATAAAGGGAGTAAAAAATGACGTGGTTGAGGGTCACGCAGTGCTGCCAACCCTAGCCCATGGTTAAATGTGTACAATGGAGAGCCTTAATGAGTAGGATATTTTTTTAATGTGTGCAATTCTGCAAAAACGATAATTAGCACTAAATCTGATAATGGGCAATTAGACCATACTAGCAGTAATATAATCAACATTTAAATTAAAGAATAAGCTTACACTTTTATAGACTATATAGTTGTATCAACTTCCAGATCCATGTATAAATCTGATATGGCCCAGCCAGATAATATTATATTGAACTCACTTCATGAACTTCTGGGTCAAGAAACATGTTGACTTATGTTTAAGAATGTAAACCAGAAAAGTGAGAATGCTAAAAATGCTTAAATTTAAATAACAGAAATTTCATTATGTGTACAATCCTCAGCAAAATGTCTACAATGAATGAAAATGCGTAAAAATACGCATTTTTAAAGTAAGGTTGGCACCACTGGTCTTGTGATCAGTATTATTGGCATTGTTAGCATTAGTAATTATATATGCTGGATCGCCAGAGGTTGATTACTCTACCACTTAACACCCAACAATGTGTCAACTATTAATTGCAGGACCATCCAATAACTTGAACTACCCCAATCAAAGTTAGTCACTACACTCTCATCCCAGTCATTACAACTCAACTACTATACAATAGCCGATTAGGTCAAGGTGACAAATTTGGGTCTCCCACTACACAAAGTGATGGCGGCGACTGCGGTGGAGTTTTTGTACCAAGAGGCTGTAATCTCACTCTCAATGCCAAGGTGCAGTTTAACAAAAAATTCTAAATTTAACTTTGTTTGTTGTTTGTTGCTTTAGGTCTCTTCCAACACAATTGAGGTTATATGAGAGACCGCTGAAACAAAAAAACAAGCAATCTAACAAAAATAGTACAAATGTCAATCAAAATCATAACCTAAAGATATCATAAGCTAAATTATAAATAACCAAGAACAAACAGGCAGAGGATTTACAGGAAAAAAAATATCCCCTGTCAAAAATACAATCACAAACCAAAGAAGCAGGATAGGCTAGTAAAGAGAAGAAGAAACGACATCACTATCGGATCGTACACCCATGCGAACATCATAGGTATATGATTCAAGGGTGATGCTCCCATCCAACCACCCGCCTAAATTTAACTCTTGAACATGAAACCAAAATCATATGAAGAATCAAGTACCACTGATTACAAACAGATTGAATTTTGTTTCTATCTTGATTAGAAATCCAGTTATGACAGCTCAAAGTCTGAATTTTCAGACCGACTTTTACCCCAAAATTACCATTGGAAAGTTGTGATCGAACTTGCGTGCCATTAATATACTGCTTGCTATATTTTATCCCTATAATCTCAATGAAACAATTGCAAATAATTCCCCTATGTGATTGAATAAATAGAATAAAGAAGTATTTGAGCCAAACTTTAAAAAGGACACATAGGCCTATATCATGAAGCTCATACAAATTGAAAAGGATTCTCACAAGGCAGTTTGCACGTGTATTTTAATTAATTGGAAGGAAAGTTATGGCTTTTACAAATTCTACTAAACCACTTTGGTTTATTCCTTAACTCTCTCCTTACCAGCCATTTTCAAGATTTTCCCTAAAACTTCACACCCAACTAACACAAAAATAGATTTTTTATCACTCAAATACAATAGCAGTAAGTTCTTGACAACACACTGTTCAGAATTTTCTTTAAATTTTGTGATGTACAAAAGAAATCTGAATAAGGAAAATGTTGGTTATATCGTCGATCGTAACGAATGTGACGATTTTCCAAGTTGGTAAGGAGAGGGCAAATATTAAAACTGAAAACATGGACTAAATAAAAAAAAAAATAATAGGTACATGTTGCATTTCGGCAGAGACTGCGCATAGATTAGAAGAGCCCTGAAATTCGGCATGAAAAAACGTTTGTATTTACTATTTAAAAAATGAAAAACCCGTGCTGGAAATTTGAAAATTACTAAATTTTGGCCTCTAAATTTTTTCCGCGTTTTGGCACTATGAAATAAAATTGAAAGACGAAAAGAATGATACCAAAATAACTACATATAATTAATAGTAAACAAAGTTATAGTTATAGCTAGTTATGTATCTTTTAATCTTTTACTATTGATATTGACATTGAAGCAAAGAAACGCGCACGGCAATTTCCAGCCACGAGGTGAGGTGGGTTACAAGTTTACTCCCCCACAGCTGCTACTCACTAAACTAATAAAATACACTATGTTCATGTAATTAAATCCAAAAACCTACCTCGATCATGCGAACCTGCTAATACTAATAACTAAAACTAAAATAAGTTTATAATTATAAGAAATTTTAGAAATAATAAGACAAACGATGCACCTTCGCCTTCATGAATTTGATGCACACTGTCACAAAAAGATGCACCTCCGACTCCGACATAAAACATCACGTCAAAGTGAATCATTATTCAATACAGTACTGAACAACCCCTGCAGTCAGTTTTTGAGTTTAAAATGTTGTTGTTATTGTTATGGTATGACTCTACTCTAGGAGGAGAACTCTAGATCGGACTGAACTGAGAGAGTGATAGACATAGAAATAAAAGAGAACTTCATGCATGCAAGCAAACATTCTTTACCTTCAAATCTAATATGACACCGAACTCCCACTGCTGTTCTTACTTGGGCTTTGATGGGTGCTTGGTTTGAGATGATGAAAACCATATAATCTATTTACTTTTGGTTCTTATTATTGAAAAGTAACCCCTTTAAAAGACTTGCAGACTTTCATTTTTGTTTACTCTAGTTGAGGTGAGGCACTTAGGTCTGGGCAAATATCAAGTCAGTATTCAATACTTGATATCAGTACTAAATCCATAGTCATGATAAGTAAATCTTTATTTCGTTTCGTAAAATTAACATCCACCTCTGAGTTGCAATTATTGGGAAACAAATTATTGTCAACATTTTTTTGTTTGTAAAAAAGTGTGGAATGTCGAAAAAAAACCAGTAATGAACTTTCGTTCCAAATTTATGCCAGAAGATACAATGAAGCATCCAGAACAAAAAGACACATGAAGTTGGGTTTTTTTAACGAATTAAAATACAATTTTGTGCTATGCGCTTGGGAAAATACAACATTCGCCAGCCGGATTAACGTACTAACATACAAAACTGTGTGAGAACTAATCCTCAACATGGGTATTTTAAAAGAATAACAATAACCGGGTGGCGTCAATTTCGTTACTTCTATAAGGTATTGGAATGATGAAAAAATATGCTTAAAAGAACAAATGATTTCAAAAATATAACGATGTTTATTATCGGAACTGAGTCTATGGAATTAATACACTTGCAATTTAAAAAGTCTGACATTCATGAAAATTGCATGATAAGGATGTTTGGAAAATTCTCTTTCACAAGCAACAACTTATAATGATTACATTCCAATATTATAACGATCAATAGACCCAATCTGTAGAAAACTTTTACAGTCTCAAGAACCGTCTTGAGCCCGCCAGGCAGCACTGTGGTTTCAGGACCGTTACCAAGTGAGGACACCCATTGGTACAGAATGATTGTAGTCGGTTGGCCGATACTCAATTTTAAAGATTCGGTTGGTAGACCGGTGCGAACGCGTCAAAATAAAAAATGTAGGTCACACACGCGTACTCATTGAAGTGACGTGTGCAGAATTTGGACCCTCGGGGTTACCCACAGACTAGGTGTTGTGTAATCTGTGGGGCAGCAGCTTCTTGTGGTTCTCACTCTACTATGTTATGACGATCGACCCAATCAGCAAAGTCCGGTCCGCATTCGTGCACCGTCGCGAACCCGTCCGGTAGCATCGTCACAACACACCGTTCAACTAGATGCTCTGCCGTTTCGGGTTCTTGCCCACATCGGGTACATGTGGGATAGGTGGAAAGTCCCCACTGTTGAAGCGCAGTTGCTGTGAGCAGCTCCTCGACCGAAGCCGATTCGCAGCACCCCAGTGTCTCCTCTTACTGGTATCGAAGCCTGCCAACTTCTCACCAAGCTTAGAGGAGTGTATGTCCCCGCCCCCACGAGGGATTGAATTCGTCCAAACCGACGTCCATCTCGTACATATATTCATCTTTGTCCGTAGTCAGGGAAGCTGGATACAAGGGTTGCCGGAACTTATTTCGGCTCGAAACGGGGGCGCCGTCCATAATGCGCTTCAGAGGGGTATCCTCATTCCCTCTCTCTCGTGATCTTATTTAGCCAGTTTACCTTAATCAACCTTGGAGTCATCATTGATAAAGATCTTTCCATGACAAGCCATGTGAATAACACCATACAATCTATGTACATAGAAATGAAAAAAATAAGCAAAATTCGTAATTTAATACCGAAGCATATAACAGAACTTTTAATTAATTCCCTGGTTTTATCTAAATTGGACTATTGTAACTCCCTTTGGGCGAATTTAGCTAAAGACAAAATTAGCAAACTTCAGGTTGCTCAAAATAACGCAGCCATGCTCATTGTACGCAATAACAAAAAATACCAGTCAGCAACTCTTCTTCTCCGTGAGTTACATTGGCTTCCTGTGGAAAAAAGAGTTGCCTATAAGATTTGTACTGTTGTCTACAAATCCCTGAGCACGAACAGTCCCTCCTATATTAAAGACCTTCTAAACATATATGTCCCCAATAGAAACTTGAGGTCAAGCAATGACCGATCAATCCTTGTCAAACCTAAGCCATGGCGTAAAATAGGTAAACAGTCTTTTCAATTTTCGGCCCCCCATTTTTGGAACTCTCTCCCGTCACACGTGAGATGCTCGGATTCGTTGACAACGTTCAAATCTCGCCCACTGTAAAGCGCTTAGAGCCTGTGACAACGGGGTAAAGCGCTATATAAATGCCATTTATTATTATTATTATTAATCGTCTCCCTCCGGACATCGGAAGATTGGATTGCTGCCATTATCTAGGCGTTTTAACCAGCGTTCCTGACACTTTTGCATTGACTTGCGAAGTTTTACATCAACCCTCTCAACGTTTCTGCTTCTACCCCACACTGGAGCGCAATACAGTACTCCACGTACTCCCTCTTCCGGCGATGTAAAGAACATAAAGCACCAGGACCAGACAACATTACCGGAACTATTTTGAAAACTGTCACCAACAACTGGCTATACCTTATACAAAACTATTTCAAAGGTCAATCGATGAACAATCAGTGCCAGTACTTTGGAAAACATCGATTGTCGTTCCAGTTCCAAAAAAGCGTTGTCCGACCGTATTGAACGACTTCCGTCCAGTGGCGCTTACATCGCTTGTAATGAAATGTTTAGAAAAAAAAATATTAAAATCTGAGCTCCTACAAAAATGTTATGACCTGAAATTGCTAGATCCGTACCAATTTGCGTACCAGCAACATCTCAGTGTAGAGGACGCACTATTAACCGCCACAAATTCGATCTCAAAACACCTTGACCAAACGCCCTCGAATTACGCCAGAATCCTGTTTGTCGACTTTTCGTCAGCTTTTAATGCCATGAACACAGATATTTTGCTTCAAAAATTGTGCAACATGGATATTCCAAACTACCTTTTAAATGGTATAAAGAGTTTCTGACCCATAGACCGCAATGTGTAAAATTGGGTGAACATATCTCCAACAAAAGAACGTTGTCGAACGGATGTCCCCAAGGCTGCGTGAGTTCCCTAATCATGTGCATCTTATACACCAACGACTGCAGACCATCCTTTGAAAATTGTTTTATAGTGAAATATGCAGATGATACTGCTATTCTTGGCTTATTAAAAGATAAAGTTACAGAAAATAATTATTTCAAACAAATAAATATATTCACCGATTGGTGTAAACAAAATCAGCTTGAATTAAATGTTGAAAAAACGAAAGAACAGGTGTTTGGTGTAAAAAATAAAAACGACTTAAAGTGTGTGACGATCGGTAAAGATGATGTTGAGATAGTTGACTATTTTAAATATGTAGGAATAACCATTGATAGTTCCTTCAATTTCTCTCAACATATTAATATAATATCTAAGAAAGTTGCCCAAAGATTATACATCCTAAGGAAATTGAGAACATTTCAAGTAAGGAAGAAAACTATGTTAAGAGTTTATGACTCATTGATTAAAAGTGTTATTGCGTTTGGCTGCACCATATGGTTTGGCTGATGCCGACTTAGATAAATCAAAAATTTCAAAATCTATCAAAGAGGCATCAAAAATAATAAACCATCCTCTTGATGGAGTAGAAAGAATTCATGGAAAAGCAATAGAAAGGAAAGCATTCTCAATTACCAACAATAAAAAACATATTTAACCATGAATTTAGTCTTTTACCATCTGGGAGAAGGTTTTGTCAGATTAAATGTAGAACTAACAAGTATAAATCAACGTTCGTTCCATCAGCAATAAAATTTTTGAATATTTCATATGGTATAGAAAAACCAAGGATTGATAAGTTGACTGATTAACTGATTAATTTATTTAATGTTAGATTAACTGACCAATTGATATTGATGATAATTTTTGGTGTCGAAGTGCCACAATTGTAACAAATTGAAAACGAAATGAATATGTTTCTGTTGTGTATATCGCACGTGTGAAAGAAAGAGAGGAAGAGAGAGAGAGAGAGAGAGAGAGAGAGAGAGAGAGAGAGAGAGAGAGAGAGAGAGAGAGAGAGAGAGAGAGAGAGAGAGAGAGAGAGAGAGAAAATAAGTAGGAGTGAAATATCTGTTCAATGTTACAGTTATCATTTAACGTTATAACAAGTGTAACTAAATGACAAATTGCCATATTTATGGACAATAAAGATCTGTTATTATTATTATTATTATTATTATTATTATTATTATTATTATTATTATTATTATTATTATTATTATTATTATTATTATTATTATTATTATTATTATTATTATTAATAGCATAGTGCCAGGGGGGACGTTCTCAGGAGTGCTTGGTTAGCGCCCCAAGTCGATCCCGCCAGCTTCCTCAGAAGACTGTTGCGTTTCTCTATCTTCCGGGCAACTCTTTCGAGATGCACCCGATAGGTAAGGCTGGGTCCAGAGTCACCCAAGTATTTTGGATGCTGCTCATATTGGAGTGGCTGGTCCCCGACGAGGACGTTCAGTTTGCCGGTGTGTCATGCACTACATAGGTGGAATGCAGTGGCCACGGTTTTTGAAGTGTTCATCTTCGGGTATCACTTGACGAAGTAGGATTTGAGTCTGGTGACGTCCTCACTGAGTACGCTCTCGAGACGGGTCCACACTTTGAGTAACGAGTGCCCAGTCGTCCTCGTATCCCAGCTCAGGGAGGAATTGGCGCTAGTACCGAACCCCGAGGGACCCCCATTCTTCAATTTCCTTACTTTACTCGTAGCGTCTCCCAGAGCGACGTGGAATTGCCTTTCCCCCAAGATTGAAGAGAACAACTTCAAGGTCTTTTTGCACCTTATGATCTTTGCAAGTTTGAGCATTAATCCTTCGCAACAGACCGCTTCGTACGCACTGATAGGTCTATAAATACCGCACATGTTTGTTGTTTCCTCTCGAACCCTGCTTCAATATGCTCTGTAAGGCTAATGACCTGTTCCGTGGTGCACCTCACTTCCCTGAAGCCCGCCTGCTCGGGTGGCAGGGCAAAGTCTAGGACCGGCCCCCATCGGTTTAATAGAACGCTCTCCAACAATTTGTAAAGACAGCTCAGTAGAGATATGGGTCTGTAACTGTCGGCCTCCTTCGCCGGTTTCCCGGGCTTCAGGATGGCAACTATCTTTGCGTGCTTCCACACTTGTGGGAGCTTTCCTTTTGCAAGGACGTCAGACATTGTCTCTGCCAGCCAGGCCCGTGCCCTGGGGCCCAGATGCGTCACCATATCGTGATATATGCCGTCTATCCCTGCTGCTTTGCCGTTCTTTACATCGCTAATGGCTGCACCCACTTCTCGGGGACTGAACGGGGATGTCCGACTCCTCCGCAGGTAGAGAGTCCAAAATCGTACGGTACGCCTTGCGGACACCGCGCTCAAAAGCAAGATTAGGGACCCGTTTGCTACGGTTCTTTATATTAAGTGTGGGTTGTGGTGTGCATGTCAACGTTATATTCCCTACTTTTTCTTCTGAGTAGTTTGCAAAAAGAATTCTCTTCGCTTAAGATGTGCGGCTATGTGGTTTAGTGGTATGACACTCGCTTTCGGATCGGAAGGTCCTGGATTCGAGCCCGGCGCTCGACGCATAGTTGAGTCCTTGGAAAAGGCTCTTTACTCACATTCTCTCACCGTACTCAGGTGTAAAATGAGTACCTGGTCATTAACAGCGTTGTCTTTGTCCGAAAAATTGTAATATCGCCTAACAGGCGGCATGTCCCGTCCTACATGTTAAATGTTGCTGTTGACCAGGACCCCTTGTAAAGCGCTTTGAGCACATTTAGTGGATATTGCGCTATATAAAGCTCAATAATTAAGATGGACTGTCGACTTGGACAATGAAAAAACATAGGGTGGTTTCTCTGTGATGAGAACTGATCCTATCTTCTACTTAGTAGCTGTGTGAGATTCAAATTCAATATGACAACAGGGTCTCTGAAAGAGCAGTGGTGCAATACTACTACTACTACTACTACTACTACTACTATTATTATTATTATTATTATTATTATTATTATTATTATTATTATTATTATTACTATTCACTTTCACGTTCAAACATACCCATACTCTCATACAGACAGTCATAGTCACAGTCACAAACTCAACTGTTTGTTTCAATATAATTTTTAGGCTTTTCTTTAAAAAGAAAAATGCAGTTTATAGGCAGACTTTTCAAGAAAAAGCATCATCCAGTTTATGGACTCAAGGGATTTAAAAAAGTTTTTGTAGAGTACTGTTAGCACAATGGTGACCCTTCGCCTCGAAGCGGTATTAAGTCCTTTCTTTATATCTAGCTCAATCGCAATCGCTCTCTCCCCCCCCCCCCCCCCCCCCCCCCCCGCGTGTTTCTTTCACACATACAAACACAAACACGTACACACACACACACACACCCACACACACACTTTTTCCCTCCTGTCCTCTTTAATGCACAATCGCCCCCCCCCCCCTCCTCTCTCTCTCTCTCTCTCTCCCTCGTGTGTTTGTGTGTGTGTGTGTGTGTGTGTGTGTGTGTGTGTGTGTGCGCGCGCGTGCGAGTTTCTTTTCCTTGCTCTCTCATCCTCTTTCTTGATATTTCTCTCTGTGTCCACCCGGCTTTACGTTGTTTCAAACTGTAATGAAAATATTAGCTGTTCTTTAACTTTTGACATTTTGAAATCGTATTTCCTCCATTAAATAAAACAAAAATGTCATAGTAATGATTCTTATTTCATTGATTGTTTAATTAAATGTCAAAAAAACCGTCAACAAGTGAACAATTTCGTGAAGTTGCAGACATTTATTGGTGTTTTTATTAATTCAAGAGCACCTTACATAATAATAAATAACCACAAAAGTAACAATTGGATTATTGCAATAATTTGTGTGCGTATTATTTAATTCTAAGCTCATGCCAAATTTGATTTCTCTTGTTAAATTTTCAATGCCCGTATCCAAGGAGTTACCTTTGCCCATTGATTCGACTGCGTGAAAAAGGTGCCTCAACTTCAAAGTCGATTTCCTCAAAACCTGGTTTTTACACTCTCCCTAGTACTATCGGTCATATCACGGCAATGAATTATCAGAATTTAATAAATTTGGTCTCAAATTTTTAGGCATAAAATAAGCTTTGATTGGGTACAAAATACCCAAAATTGAAAATCCCGACTTAATACCGTTTCGAAGCGCCAACAATGTGTATGCGCTTGCATAAGAAGCTCACAACAATGCCATCCGAAAGTATAACGGACCAACACACAGAACTATGTGTAACCATGTACTTTTATAGTCTGGTTCATACAGTTTAGTGAGAATTACTCATAAACGTGGATGGAGAAAAACAATAACAATGACCTGACTGACGTCCACTCCATACTATCTATAATTTAACAGATGAATAAATACAAGGCCTATCTCGCGGAGCGAGGACGAGAGACGCATGGTAAGGACAAAATGATTTAGAGAAGACACAAGAGATAGAAAGAGCAGTTCAGACGACACCCAAAGACCCCATACCAGGGCAAGACCCAAAAGCCTCATGGTAAGGAGAAAGGATTAAGACAGATACAAGAGATAAAAAGCGGGGTGCAGACGACACCCAAAGACCCCTTTCCAGATCGAGACCAAAAAGCTTTGTTTTTGTTTTTTTAAAAAGGGTTTTACGGCGCTTGCAACACATATAAAGGTCAAATCAGCACCAGTAAAAAGGAAGAAAATGGGTTAGTAAAAAGTTCTAGTTAAACCACCCAAGGTGAAACAAATGGGAGTTGGTTCAAATAGGAAACAGATGTAGATTCCAAGAGCACACTATCAAAGTACTTAGTTTGAGATCATCTAAATGTATCATCCAGACACAAGCGCAGGTTCCCCATTAAGTGGAATACACCGAAAATGTTTACAAACCACATATTATAAGTTAAAAAACAAAATACAGTGCATAGGTAACAGCCAATTTACAAACAAAAAATATCATCTTCCTGAACTATACATTAATTTGACTTTTCCCTCCCAGCTATGGTATCCGACCACGGCTAGGACAAGACCAAGTACATGTAATTTCATCCCAAGACAAAGAGAGGAAGCATGTTGGAAAGAATATAAGGGGTATAGAAGACACTCTAAGTGCCTCCCTGCCCACTATGGGAGGACCCAAAAGCCACATGGTAAGGACAAAATGATTTGAGAGATACAAGAGACAGATAGAACGGTCCGGACGATTCCAAAAGATCCCACACCAGAACAAGACCAAAAAGCCTCATGGTAAAGATAAAATAATTTAGAGAGATACAAGAGATAGAAAGAGGGGTCCGGACGATACCCGAAGACCCCATTCCAGAACAAGACCCAAAAGCTTCATGGTAAAGATAAAATAATTTAGAGAGATACAAGAGATAGAAAGAGGGGTCCGGACGATACCCAAAGACCCCATTCCAGAACAAGACCCAAAAGGCTCATGGTAAAGACAAAATGATTTAAAGAGATACAAGAGAAAGAAAGAGGGGTCCAGACGATACTCAAAGACCCCATTCCAGAACAAGACCCAAACGCCACACATGGTAAGGACAAAATGATTTAGAAAGATACAAGTACAAAATGTAGAGAAAGGGGTCCGGAGACACCCAAAGACCCAAAAGGCTAATGGTAAAGACAAAATGATATAAAAGAGATACAAGAGATAGAAAGAGGGGTCCAGACGATATCCAGAGACCCCATTCCAGATCAAGACCCAAAAGCCTCACTGTGTGTTGAGACACTGCGGCTGACACCCTTGGAATAAATCCTAAATAAAAAAAACAAAACATCTCACAAGTTCCATAAGCTTCTTCGGAGTTGGTTTTCCTTTTTCTTAAATACTTTTAAACAAACAAAAGAAAATATAAAATCAAGAACTTTATTACAAAGAATAATAATGTGACACACACAAATTAAAACAAACTTTGAACATCAGGGTAAGTACCTATAGAGTCTACATAATCTATAATAAATTATCAAAAATGTTCTAATACAAATACAGGAAAGTTGATTAAAAATAATATCAATATCATTAAATGACCCGCCACCATAAAGTGACCCATAGTCTCAAAATAGCATTACGTCGTATTGAGTTAAAATACTACTATGTTGTTTTGTTTTTAAGGGTTTTACGGCGTTTGCAACACATTAAGGTCATATAAGCGCCAGTAAAAAGGAAGAAAATGGGATAGTAAAAAGTTATAGAATTACAAATAAAGCACCCAAGAAAAATTAAGAAATAGGGGAACTGGGAACAAATAGGGATCAGATGTAGATTCCAAGATCACACTATCAAAGTACCTACTTAGTTTGGAGACCACCTATAAGTCTCATCCGGACACAAGCACAAAATCCAACAAAGAGGAACACACTCAAATGCCTACATAAAACATTAAAAAATAACAAATATAATAATACATAACAGAGAGATGATTTACAAGGAAAAAAATATCACCTCCCAAAACAATAACTATGCATTTGACTGTTTCCCCCCCAGCCAGGACTCCGACCAGGGCCAGGAAAAAAAACAAGTAATCTCATTCCAAGACAAAGACAGAAAGCATGTTGGAAAATAGATATATGGGTATAGAAGACACGCTATGTGCCTCCCTGCCCGCTATGGGAGGTCAGGATCCCCACCCAGAAAAAATACTACTACTACTACTACTACTACTACTACTACTACTACTACTACTACTACTACTACTACTACTACTACTACTACTACTACTACTACTACTACTACTACTAATACAAATAGTTTGTTTTTAAGGGTTTTACAGCGCTTGCAACACATTAAGGTCATATAAGCGCCAGTCAAAGGAGGAAAATGGGATAGTAAAAAGTTCTAGAATTACAATTAAAAGCACCCAAGAAAAGGTAGGACAAAGGGGAATTGGTTCAAATAGGAAACAGATATAGATTCCAAGTGCACACTATCAAAGTACTTAGTTTGAGATCACCCAGTCACAAGCACAAGAGGAACACACTCAAATATTTACAAATCATATATAATAAGTAAACAGGGGGGGTAGTGAATAAGAGAGATGATTTACAAGGAAAAAAATATCACCTCCCAAAATTAACTATACATTTGACAATTTCCCTCTCAGCCAGTGTATCCGGCAAGAGCCAGGACAAAACCAAGTAATCTCATTCTAAGACAAAGACAGGAAGCAAGTTGAATAACAGATATAGGGGGAGGGGGGGGGGGGGGGGGGGTAGAAGATACAGTAAGAAGAATAGACATCAAAGAGTTATTTCAAAACCACACAACACTCGTAGTACCAAATTGAGATGATGGGACACCGTTTATAAAAAAATATATAAATATAGAGTGCATATAAAATACATACATATCTAGATGTATAAACATTAAAATTAGTTTCTAAAATAAAGCAGTACAAACATTTTAAACACAGAATTAGAATATCATAGAGAAAGGGGTAACGACTCCCATGAAAGTACTAAGGTAAAATATAGATATAGATATAGCTGTAGTAAAAAATAAAAGTACTTTACAGGATGTCAGTGTATGACATAATCAGTCGGAAGGTGAACATTTTGGATTTACATATTTTGCATTTTCTGAAAGAATATGCTCTCCAGAACATTTTAATCTTTAATTGAAGTAAATCGGGTGATTTTTCATGAAGTTATGGTCAGATGTATGGGAAAGGTATCCAGCAACTTTTCTAAAATTTCACAATTTTTCAATTTGATTATCTCTCGAAGACGTACAAAAGGGTTGATTTAATTATTTATGACAATAACTAGTTTTTGATACAAATTGACCAGCTAACTTAACTTGGCAATTGTATCTCAGTTCAAACCGTTTCACCATCCGACTGATTATGTCATTCACTGTAAGACATACTGACGAAAGACTGAAAATGGAGAGGCTTTGTTTGAATGACAATAATACAGACAATTGACGTTTATTGTATTGTTATGCCGACGAAGGGGATGTGCCCGAAACGTCCATGTCTGTACTCTTCCCATCAGAAGCCTCTCTCCATTTTCACTCTCTTTCGTTAGTATTTTCACGATCTCAGGCTTCAGACAGCCCCCACCGTACTCTACTTTTCTGGGTACATACATATATAGCAGTTCATATTCTATATATATTCATTTGTTTATTCATACAAGCCATCGACTGTCGGGATAGACTTGAAGAGCTAAAGATTCACAGTAAAGTTCTACTCTACATTGATAAAAATCACTATACAGGGTGGGTGTCCACAAAATCTGGGTGCATATAAATTGTACTTCATTGTATTTATTGTTATATCGTTATTCATGCCACAGACTACAGGATACACAGAGGTAAATATTCACATGAAAGTTCTACGGTAAGAGTATTTTATAGCACCGTGAATACTGTGATAAAATGTGGGGACATGATAATGATATCCACAAAGTGAACAAATTAGCACTTAATACTTGTTTGTATTTGTTCATTCATGTCACAGACTACAGAGATGCATACGAAGGCTTTAAAATTCACATGAAAGTTTTATGGTAAGAGTTAGAATATGTTATAGCACTGTGAAATTCACAGTGCTATAACATATTCACTGAATACTGTGATAAAATATAGGGACATGAAATACAACGTGAATAAATTAGCACTTCAATACTTTGTATTTGTTCATTCAAGCCATAGACTGTAAATAAGCATATGTTTTTGTTTTTTAATGGTTTTACGGCGCTTGCAACACATTTAGGATATATCAGCGCCAGTAAAAAGGCGCCAGTAAAAAGGAAGAAAATGGGATAGTAAAAAGTTCTAGAATTACAATTAAAGCATCCAAGAAGAAGTAAGACAAAGGGGAACTGGGAACAAATAGGGAGCAGATGTAGATTCCAAGAGAATACCATCAATGTACTTAGTTTGAGATCACCAATAAGTTTCATCTGGACACAAGCATGGTCCCCACTAAGAGGAATACACTCAAATGCTCACATTATAAATTATAACAAATATAATAATACATAATAGAGAGATGATTTACAAGGAAAAAAATATCACCTCCCAAAACAATAACTATGCATTTGACTGTTTCCCTCGAAGCCAGAACAAAATCAAGAAATCTCATTCCAAGACAAAGACAGAATGCAAGTTGGAAAACAGATATAGGGGGATAGAAGACACAATAAGTACCTCCCTGCCCACTATGGGAGGTAGGAACCCCACCCAGTAAATAAGCATAGGAAGAGGTAAAGATTCACAAGGAAGTTCTTCGATAATAATAATAATAAACGGTACTGTGATAAAATGTAATATATATAGGATGTCCACATATTTTGGATAAATAAGCACCTCAAGATCTAATTTTACATGTACTACATTCAAGCCATAGGTTGTATGGATACAAAGGGGTAAAGATTTACATGAAAGTTCTATGGTAATAATACTGTGATAAAAAGTTAAACAAGTACTTCTATACAAGGTGTCCACAAAATCTGGGACTTTAATACAATGTGTCCACAAAGTCTGGGACTTTTATACAAGGTGTCCACAAAATCTGGGACTTTAATACAAGGTGTCCACAAAGTCTGGGACTTTTATACAAGGTGTCCACAAAGTCTGGATAGATGTAGTTTACATTCATTAAGAAACATCCAATCGTTGGACAGGAAAATAACCCCAAAAAAACATGTGATCGATGACTCGACCATGTGAAAACCTGAATATTGATGCTATGTATTTAGTTTAAAAACTCTTACACCTGCCAACCAGATATAACTTACCAAAACACAAAACAATGTGTAAAATTAAATATTTATAGTCTGAGTCTGATTAATGCAATTTCTAGTAAGAACTACTCATAAAAATGGCTGGTAAAAACAATAACAAAGATCTGAGCGACATCAATTCGCTCTTTCTATAGATAGAACGAAGATGACGTCACTCGGGTCTTTGTTAATGTTTTTTGCCATCCACGGTTATGAGTAATTCTCACATAACTGTATTAACCAGACTAAAAAAGTTCATGGTTACACAAAGTTTCGTGTATTGGTCCGTTATACTTTAGGATGGCAATGTTGTGAATTTCTTTGCCAAGCGCATATTATATAGATCGCTCCCATTGAATATTTTTTTTTTTACTTGTAATACCTCTCTCTCTTTCTCTTTTAAGCTGGCCGTTATGTGTGCATGAGTGTGTGTGTCTGTCTGTTTTGTGCTATACATTGTCTACCTGCAGCAAGGCCAATGTTAAACTGAAAACGATGCATAGTAGTAAGTAGCTTACACACACACACACACACACACACACACACACAGCTCTCCATTGCCTATAGCTGTAGGCATACCTGAGCGTAGTGTGGGCTAAATAATTGAATTTGGAGATATTAAGTGGATTTTGACGCCCCTGTTATTATATTCATATAAAATTAGACTCTTAAAAGTTAAAAGTCCCTGCAATAGCAGGTAAATTTTACTAAAGGCACAGAATGAGAAAAAAATATGGGGCTTAAAAATAAACACCTGTTATAACTGGATACTTGTTTTTACCCGGACCTGTTATAACGAGGTTTCACTGTAATTGTATAATTACATCGTTTCCAGACTTTATACTTTATACACACCGTGTAGGATTATCAGTAACACATAAGTATAATTATGAGTCAAAGAATTATGGTACACTGGATATACTATATGTTCAACGTCGATAGAAAGATTTTCAGAAAGACCACATTCAATTTGACCAGACATAAGACATTGTGCAAATCATAGAAAGATTTTCAGAAAGACCATATATTCAATTTGACTAGACATAAGACATTGTGCAATCCATAGAAAGATTTTCAGAAAGACCATATATTCAATTTGACCAGACATAAGACATTGTGCAACCCATAGAAAGATTTTCAGAAAGACCATATATTCAATTTGACTAGACATAAGACATTGTGCAATCCATAGAAAGATTTTCAGAAAGACCACATTCAATTTGACCAGACATAAGACATTGTGCAATCCATAGAAAGATTTTCAGAAAGACCATATTCAATTTGACCAAACATAAGACATTGTGCAATCCATAGAAAGATTTTCAGAAAGACCATATTCAATTTGACAACATTGTGGATCACATGATCTGCCATTAGTATCTGCAGCAAAAGTCTGTGAACTGAGGAAAGAATTGACACAGACGATAAGAGAGGCAGTTAAGACATTGCAATTGGATGATTAGGAAGCCTAAGGCCTTAAGCCAAGTTAAGTAAAGTCATATCCAAAGTCCTCAATAAAACTAAAACAACTCAACACAAATTAATACATTTGACTCTAAAATCACTCCGATATCATTCTGATTTGAGACACTGGGTCATCGATTTGTTTTAGTTTTTAAGGGATTTACACGCCCGCGACACATTTAGGTCATATCAGTGCCGGTAAAAGGAAGAAAGTAGGATAGACAAACTCATGAAATACAAATTAAAGCATATAAGTCAAATTTTGATTAGGAGGAATAATTCAAATAGGGAATATCAATGTCCTAAGGTTGGAGTATACCTAAAAGACTCATCAGGAGACCAGCACAGGTTCCTACTTAGTGGATTACGCGTTCAATACAAAGCAAAAATACAACTATCAATACATAAGAGATGGATGAGTTACAAGAAGAAAAAAAAAACCCAAAACTAACTCTTTATATTCGACTGTTCCTCAGCCAAGGACTCTGGCATGTGTAAGGACGAAATCAAATAATCCCACTCCAAGACAAAGACAGAAAGCAACTCAGAAAACAAATTTCGGGGGGATAGAAGACACAACAAGTGACCTCCTGCCCACCAAGGGAGGTCAAAAGACCCTACCCACAGACCACAATTTAATTAGTCTTGACATATAAATATCCTGCATAGCTATTTAAATGTTCCACAAATAGAGCTCTTGGGACACATAAGAAAAAAAAAAAAAAAAAAAAAGTTATTTCCCTTTTGAAAATCAATTTATCAAAGTTCCAAACTCAATACATCTACGTCCTCCATTTCAAGTGTCCATGGCCCTCGTTCCACAAATGACTTCAAGATATAAGAACCTTGTTGTTCCATCTTTGGATGTAAGGAAAGGACTCTGTCAATAACTGCCCTGTTAACAATGCAATAAATATACAGCACGCGGAGATTCTTGCAACTTTCAGCCAGAGATAAAATGGCATAGTCCAATTCCTCTGATGGTCTTGTATGCACGACGACTCTCTCTAAATATTTACTGTAGTAACGTGTCGCTAAACGAATTTCCGGATAAATGGTAGAAAATGTTGCCAGATGAAGCTCTACAACAGGGATCCCTGGCTTCATTATTTGCGCTATCCGACTATGTGGGCATGTGTGGTCAAATCCAAACTCAACTCTCAAATCTGGATTCATTTTAATTAAATCGTACCAAGCTCCTGTTGAAATGTCTTTACTATACTTGTTTTCTCTTCGACAAACAAGACCCAATCTTGTTAATTTTGCACGACCTTCTTCTGTAAAGCTTCCGAGAACAGAGTCGTTAACAGTTATGCCGTATGTGTGGAGTACGGTAAGTTTCCTACAACGCGAGACCAGTCTCCCAATGCAAAATGGGGTAAGTTTGCAAACCAACACTCTGTTGAGGATGTTAAGATAATCCAATTCAAAGCAATTCAATGAAATACTGTCAATAAATGGGTCTGTCAATATGACTTGAAGACCACTTAAATTCAAATGTCTAATTTTTGAAAATTCTCTCCTCTCCCCGATAGTGTCGAAAAGTTTTATCAAACTTTCCGTAAATTCCACGCCAGCATAAAAAAGTGGATTCTCGCCTTTGAAACGAATTGAAAAATGGGTCAATTTAATATTTATACCTGTGAAGTGGCTTAAAATGTCTATTAACTTCAAAGCATTCTTTCGATTTGCTTTCCCATGTTGATAAAGTTCAAGTCTAAGGTAAGTCACATAATGCCCAAACCGTTTAATGAAATGGAGAATTCTTACATCAGACGGGGAGAAAAATGAACAAACAAGTCGTCTCCATATCATAGGAGTATCAAGACTTTCATTCCAGCTCCTACATACTGCAGCTATACTGCCCCTCTCAAATGGCGGGACAAATGAAAACACATGTGCAAGAACTGGACTGGGTAAGTGTGCCCAGTTATAAAATTCCTCGTCCATAGCTAAAGGTCTGCACTTATGCGATCTGAAGAAGAAAATGGGAAAAAAAAAGTGAGGTGATCAAACTAAGTCTCTGTTAAACATAATAGAACATTCAGTCAGTATGTAATTTATTACTGTAAAAATGACATACCAACAGCAAAACCTAATTAATGAAAAGAGATTTGAGTCCAGGTATACCCTAACTACTACTGCTACTCATGTTTTTTATGCTTTTGTTTTCAAGAAGACTTTTACAGCGCTTGCAACACATTAAGGTCATATCAGCGCCAGTGAAAAGGAAGAAAATGGGACAATAAAAAGTTCTAGAATTACAATTAAAGTAACCAAGAAAAGGTAAGACAAAGGGGAATTTGTTCAAATAGGAAACATGTAAATTCCAAGAGCACACTATCAAAGTTTGAGATCACTTAAAAGTCTCATTCAGACACAAGCACAGTAGGGACTACTAACAGGAACACAGTCAAATGTTTACACATCATATATAAAATCTAAACAAAACATAATACAGTGTATAACAGAGAGATGGTTTACAAGTAAAAATAATATTATCTCTATTATATCTATACATTTGCCCGTTTCCCTTTCAGCAAGGGCATCCGGCCAAAGCCAGAACAGGACCAAGTAATCTCAATCCAAAACACAAAGACATTGAAGACACAGTCAGTGCCTCCCTGCCCACTACTGGAGGTCAAGAACCCACCCAGTTGCCTCAGCATAAAAACTCTACAGGTTTAAGCATACTAAAAAGGTTGACATTCAGGGATTTTTTTTTTTTTACGAAGTGACTATTTCCCTGAATGCTCGGGAAAATAAACTTTTGATCTCTAATTCCCAGAACGGTTTCCCTTCTTAAGATTTTTTTTGGTTACTTGTGAGAGTGTGAGCATGAATGATTAAAATTAATGTCAGACCTGCCAACCTTCCCAGAATGAAAAGTGTATTCTATGACCCTAAAAAGTGTGTGGTTGCCGAGCTAGGCTTGAACCCAGGACCTTCCTATCCAAAAGTGTGTCATACCACAAGACCACATAGCTACATTTAAAGAGGCAATTAAGAAAAATATTTTCCTCTTTTAAGTTGATAAATAAATGACAAAAATGGCAGTTAACTCTGAATGATAAGAAAAAGGGATTTGGAAATTTCGTAAGACAATTTTTAAAAAAATGTAAAGTAACATAAAGGGAGTAAAAAATGACGTGGTTGAGGGTCATGCAGTGCTGCCAACCCTAGCCCATGGTTAAATGTGTACAATGGAGAGCCTTAATGAGTAGGATATTTTTTTAATGCGTGCAATTTTGCAAAAACGATAATTAGCACTAAATCTGATAATGGGCAATTAGACCATACTAGCAGTAAATATAATCAACATTTAAATTAAAGAATAAGCTTACACTTTTATAGACCATATAGTTGTATCAACTTCCAGATCCATGTATAATCTGATATGGCCCAGCCAGATAATATTATATTGAACTCACTTCATGAACTTCTGGGTCAGGAAACATGTTGACTTATGTTTAAGAATGTAAACCAGAAAAGTGAGAATGCTAAAAATGCTTAAATTTAAATAATAGAAATTTCATATGTGTACAATCCTCAGCAAAATGTCTACAATTAATGAAAATGCGTAAAAATACGCATTTTTAAAGTAAGGTTGGCACCACTGGTCTTGTGATCAGTATTATTGGCATTGTTAGCATTAGTAATTATATATGCTGGATCGCCAGAGGTTGTGTACTCTACCACTTAACACCCAACAATGTGTCAACTATTAATTGCAGGACCATCCAATAACTTGAACTACCCCAATCAAAGTTAGTCACTACACTCTCATCCCAGTCATTACAACTCAACTACTATACAATAGCCGATTAGGTCAAGGTGACAAATTTGGGTCTCCCACTACACAAAGTGATGGCGGCGACTGCGGTGGAGTTTTTGTACCAAGAGGCTGTAATCTCACTCTCAATGCCAAGGTGCAGTTTAACAAAAAATTCTAAATTTAACTCTTGAACATGAAACCAAAATCATTTGAAGAATCAAGTACCACTGATTAAAAACAGATTGAATTTTGTTTCTATCTTGATTAGAAATCTAGTTATGACAGCTCAAAGTCTGAATTTTCAGACCGATTTTTACCCCAAAATTACCATTGGAAAGTTGTGATCGAAATTGCGTGCCATTAATATATTGCTTGCTATATTTTATCCCTATAATATAATCTCAATGAAACAATTGCAAATAATTCCACTCTGTGATTGAATAAATAGAATAAAGAAGTATTTGAGCCAAACTTTAAAAAGGACACATAGGCCTATATCATGAAGCTCATACAAATTGAAAAGGATTCTCACAAGGCAGTTTGCACGTGTATTTTAATTAATTGGAAGGAAAGTTATGGCTTTTACAAATTCTACTAAACCACTTTGGTTTATTCCTTAACTCTCTCCTTACCAGCCATTTTCAAGATTTTCCCTAAAACTTCACACCCAACTAACACAAAAATAGATTTTTTATCACTCAAATACAATAGCAGTAAGTTCTTGACAACCCACTGTTCATTTTCTTTAAATTTTGTGATGTACAAAAGAAATCTGAATAAGGAAAATGTTGGTTATATCGTCGATCGTAACGAATATGACGATTTTCCAAGTTGGTAAGGAGAGGGCAAATATTAAAACTGAAAACATGGACTAAATAAAAAAAAATAATAGGTACATGTTGCATTTCGGCAGAGACTGCGCATAGATTAGAAGAGCCCTGAAATTCGGCATGAAAACGTTTGTATTTATTATTTAAAAAATGAAAAACCCATGCTGGAAATTTGAAAATTACTAAATGGTGGCGTTTTTATACACCTCCGTTGGAGGTGTACAAAAACGCACCGTTTTTATGCACCTCCGTTGGCGGTGATGGTAAAGTTGTTGCTGCATACGTCCATGAGGTTTAAATAGTTTTAGATTGTAGTTTAGCACGCTGCTTAGTGATTACCGATGTACAATGATAATAAATTAAAGAATAATAACAATAATTTTAAAAATCAAAAGTAAAAAGAAACATGACACACAAATACTGATCTCAAATAAATAAATAATTTTAGATAATTAAAATCGAAGTATTTTTTAAAAACATGATAAAAAGTTTTTGAAAAAAAAAAAGCAAAAAAAAAAAAAAAAAGCAAACAAAAACAAAGAAAATCCAAAAAAAAAAAAGTCACCATTGGGAATCGAACCGGGTACTTTCTAGGTTGGAGTCTGACAGCTTGTCCACTGCGCTACTGAGCCACCTGACTGTTCATCACATTTAATAAGGTCTTTCTAAAATATTATTTTACCTTCAATGCAACTTCTATTTTCTGGTTTTATATTTCGATTTTTTAAATTATTAATATTTTTATATAAATTTATTAACAAAGACATCCTACAGATGTCACAATATAACTTTCGCCATGTCCAAATGAAGAAACACAATATCGCTAATGAAATTGGGTGGAATGCGCATGCGTGACGGAGGTGTATAAAAACGATCCGTTAAAATACACCGTCAACTAGGGAGTTTAATAGAAATTCTAAATGTACCTCACACACTTGAAACCAATGTCATATGAAAGAGCTGGCAACACAGATTACAAAACAGTTTGAAATTTGTTTCTATCTTGATTAGAAATGTAGTTACGGCAGTTCAAAGTCTGAAATTTCAGACCGTTTTTACTCCAAAATTACCATTGCAAAGTTGTGACCGAAATCGCGTGATGTTAATAAAAAATGGTTAAAACAGTCAATATGGAGTTCTTATCATATATTGTATACCAAAATGCTCGTCTTATCGAGGACAATGCATTTACATTAATAAAGAGGAAGATAAACAGTTCAAATTAACACATGATTACATAATATGACGCAAATGTTACATAATCAAAAACTCGGCTAGACGTAAGAAAGAATTTGCTCTATCACTTTTGGATTTATCCCCAATATCTCACTGAAACAATTGCAAATAATTACCCTCTTTTAATTAATACATAGAGAATAAAAAAGGGTTTGAGAGTATGTAAATGAAAAGATATAAACATGTTGTGTAATGACATAATGAGTTTATTTTTACCTATGGCAATTTAATTGCATATAAATAAAATGGTAGATTGAAAAAGTTCAAATAAATTGAAACAGATTCCCTAGTATAATAGAAGGAAAGTTCTGGCTTTTAATACTTTAAAAAATTATGCTGAACCACTTTGGGTTTATTGCTATTACATCATTTGAATTGACAATTAATACAATTTTCTCCCCCCCCCCCCCTTCTCTCTCAATGTATGGGGGTGTCAAAACTAATAGAACTTCTTACCATAATAATTATTAAGGCTAAGGCCTTTAGAATATGGATACAAATGATAACAAACATATCTAAACATATGGGAAAGAAACTTGATGACTTGATGGCAAAGTAAAATAAAATTCAATTAAAGCAATTGGTAGTTTTAAAATATCGATATTATTAATATCGGATTTCACAAAGAGAAGAAATATACGAACTTTTAAAACAAAAACTATAAAATGCCTATAAATAAAGTTGGAAAGTATGTATTTCAAAATAAAAACATAGTAAATAATAGTACTGAAAATATTATGGACTAAATTTAACATAATACATAACTAAATCTAAAATATCGATATGAATATCGATATCGCCCGGCAGCCATGATGTAAACAAGGCATTTCGACGCAGAGTTAAAAGGTGTCTGCGCATCGATATAGAGTCCTGAAATTTGGCATGAATAAAGTTTAGATGTTATTATAAAAACAAGCGTTTAAATTTTAAAAACACACGCGGTAAATAAAAAAATAAATGCATTTGAAAATTGCCAAATTTTAACTTCATATAACTTTCCTTAATTGGCACCACTTAAAAGGAAATTGAAAGACGAAAATAATGATACCAAAATATCTGCGATATTCCTCTTTATAACGAAGTTATGCATCTTTAAATGAACCCCCCAAAACGCGAACGGCAATTTCCAGTCACAACTTTCCTATGAGCGAGTTGGGTCAAAATTTGACTGCCACTGCTGCTGCTCACTAAACTGCCTACCGTCAACGGAGGTGCATAAAAACACTACGTTACTAAATTTTGGCCTCACCTGAAATTTTTTCCTCGTTTTGGCACTATACTATGAAATAAAATTGAAAGACGAAAAGAATGATACCAAAATAACTACATATAATTAATAGTAAACAAAGTTATAGTTATAGCTAGTTATGTATCTTTTAATCTTTTACTTTTATTATTGATATTGACATTGAAGCAAAGAAACGCGCACGGCAATTTCCAGCCACGAGGTGAGGTGGGTTACAAGTCTACTCCCCCACAGCTGCTACTCACTAAACTAATAAAATACACTATGTTCATGTAATCAAATCCAAAAACCTACCTCGATCATGCGAACCTGCTAATACTAATAACTAAAACTAAAATAAGTTTATAAGTATAAGAAATTTTAGAAATAAGACAAACGATGCACCTTCGCCTTCATGAATTTGATGCACACTGTCACAAAAATGCACCTCCGACTCCGACATAAAACATCACGTCAAAGTGAATCATTATTCAATACAGTACTGAACAACCCCTGCAGTCAGTTTTTGAGTTTAAAATGTTGTTATTGTTATGGTATGACTCTACTCTAGGAGGAGAACTCTAGATCGGACTGAACTGAGATAGAGTGATAGACATAGAAATAAAAGAGAACTTCATGCATGCAAGCAAACATTCTTTACCTTCAAATCTAAGATGACACCGAACTCCCACTGCTGTTCTTACTTGGGCTTTGATGGGTGCTTGGTTTGAGATGATGAAAACCATATAATCTATTTACAAAGTAACCCCTTTAAAAGACTTGCAAACTTTCATTTTTGTTTACTCAAGTTGAGTGAGGTGAGGCACTTAGGTCTGGGCAAATATCAAGTCAGTATTCAATACTTGATATCAGTACTAAATCCATAGTATGCATGATAAGTAAATCTTTATTTCGTTTCGTAAAATTAACATCCACCTCTGAGTTGCAATTATTGGGAAACAAATTATTGTCAACATTTTTTTGTTTGTAAAAAAGTGTGGAATGTCGAAAAAAAAAACCAGTAATGAACTTTCGTTCCAAATTTAAGCCAGAAGATACAATGAAGCATCCAGAACAAAAAGACACATGAAGTTGGGTTTTTTTTAACGAATTAAAATACAATTTTGTGCTATGCGCTTGGGAAAATACAACATTCGCCAGCCGGATTAACGTACTAACATACAAAACTGTGTGAGAACTAATCCTCAACATGGGTATTTTAAAAGAATAACAATAACCGGGTGGCGTCAATTTCGTTACTTCTATAAGGTATTGGAATGATGAAAGAATATGCTTAAAAGAACAAATGATTTCAAAAATATAACGATGTTTATTATCGGAACAGAGTCTATGGTACATTGCGGACAACATGGCTGACACCTGTTGACATTGAGCTTCGGCTCAGTGGATAGTCTTATGTTTCTATTTATTCACTGTGTGGAATCTTTAATTTTTACCTGATGTGGACTAATCTTAATATTGGAACTTTTAACTTAAGATCTATTAAAAGTAACATTCGAAAGGAACAACTGTGTCAAGATTTAGAAAGTTATAAAATCGATGTGTTGTGTTTACAAGAGACGAAGATCCAAGATGGCGTCGACCAAACAATAAATGGTCACAGACTGCTGTGCTTTGCTTCCAGTTCACCTCACTATGGATGTGGATTTCTCATAAATAAAAACTGCAGGGATTTGACTAGTGACGAATGGAATGTTTCGGACAGAATATGTGTTCTTGAGCTTAAGTGTAAGATCAATTCAAGGAACCAGAATAACGATAATAAAGACGATCACGGTAAGAAGACGTTCACTATCTCAATCGTAAATGTTTACGCACCAACAAGTCATCGCGCAAAACAATACCCAGAGGAAACTGATAAATTTTACAAAGACCTAGACGATACACTGAACAAAATAGGAAACAAATCAATATTAATAATTGCTGGAGATTTTAATGCCAAAGTAGGAAAACGTCTCGACAGTGACACACTATGTTTAGGATCATACTCAAAAGGAAAACGTAACGATAACGGAGAAAAATTAGTCCAGTTCTGTGAACAGAGAAAACTTTTCATAACAAACAGTGCTTTCAACCACCCATCAAGACACCAGACAACATGGGTAGGACAAAGGAAAGACCAAACCCAAGACAAAATGATAACAATACACAACCAAATAGACTATATCATATGTCGACACCGCCATAAACACTACTCAACCAACTCGCGATCATACGGTGGTACACTGCTAACATCCGATCACAAACTTGTAAAAACGAATTTCAACATAAATGTGTACAGACAACGAAGACAGAAAGGTAAAACCGCAGTCAAAATAAACACGGCAAAAATAGTAAATGAGCGAGAATGTCGCATTCATTACCAATATGAACTTAACTCAAGTCTATTTAAAATAAAGCAAAACAGCAATCCAAACAATGAATGGAAAGAGACGCAAGCGGCAATGAAATATGCGGGGGAAGAAAGTGCAGGCTCTATTAATACAACTAAGAACAAACCAAATCGAACGCCTAACATCGCTATTAACGATCTATCGCGGCAACAAAAAGAACTTAGGATCAGGATACAAAACACGAAAGACTCGGAAGAAATAATAAACCTGAAAACGGAACGAAACAAAATACTGCATTCAATTCGATCACTTACAATAAAACACAGAAACGAGGAATTAGACAAAAAAGTGGAAGACATAGAAAAGTCCAAAAATAACGCATCGTCTATGTTCAAAGCGACGAAATCTCTGAACCGAAAACCATTCGAGAACCCAAAACTACAGGATAAATTTGGCAAACAGACAACAAATCCCAACGATATCCTTGACATTGTAACTGACCACTTCCAGCAGAAATTTCACAAACAAGTCTCACAAATATCGCCCTTCTCAGGAAACCCTAGAGACCTAAACAACCGCATCACAACAACTGAAGTTAGAAATAGCATAAAGTGCCTAAACAATAACAGATCCCCAGGCGAAGATGAAATTCCCGCTGAATTGCTGAAATGCGGTACACTCTCCCTGGATCTGAGCATTGCAAACATAATGAACAAAACATTCTCAACACACAAAGACTGGGACATTAACAGCGGTGTCCTAATTACAATACAAAAACCAGGAAAAACGAAAGGACCCGTAAACAACCTGCGCCCAATAACATTACTGAATACCATAAGAAAAACACTGTCAACTATTGTCCTCAACAGAATTAGACCGAAAATAGAAAAATACCTATCACATAGCCAAAGCGGGTTTCGCCAAGACCGAAGCACATCGGACGTTGTATGGACACATAAATGGTTGGCAGCAAAGGCACTCAAAGAAAACATATCCATAACAATAACCGGAATCGATATGTCCGCAGCCTTTGATACGATCGACAGAGGAAAACTTTTGGAGATATTAACAGAAATAGTAGACGAAGACGAGCTCCGAATAATCCGATTTCTCCTCAGCAACACAAAGATACAACCAAGGATATACGGGGCCACAAAACAGACGCAGTTCGAAAGTAACATCGGGACCCCCCAAGGAGATAGTCTGAGCCCGATTCTGTTCACAATATACTTAGAACACGCTCTGAAAGAAGTTCGAAAAGTCATTCCAAAACCAACGACTCATATTGAGAATGCAATCCCTAGAGAAATCGCCTATGCAGATGATGTCGATTTTATTGGATCAACACCAGCAAATATAGACATCATACAAAATACCCTCATGAAATATAACCTCCAAGTCAATGCCAATAAAACCGAATTTACAACAATATCGAGGAACAAAGAGGAATGGAAAAGAACAAAGAAAGTCGGCTCACTAATTGGAGACACCGAGGATGTACAAAGAAGAAAACAGCTATCAAACGCCGCACTCAGTAAACTCACCAATGTATGGATTAGAGGTGACAAAATAAAGAGAAAAACCAAACTGAAACTGTACCATGCTCTTGTAAAACCGGTACTTCTGTATAACTGCGGCACTTGGGCGTTGACAAAATCCGAAGAAGAACATCTGGATGCCTTCCATCGCACACAGCTAAGAAGGGTACTGGACATCAAATACCCCAAAAAGATCTCAAATGAATCACTCTATAAGATCACAAAAGAAAGACCAATCTCCCTTGACATTTTACAACAACGATGGCAACTTTTCGGTCACATACTACGCAGGGACAAAAACATACCAGCAAACCAAGCCATGTCGGGATACTTCCAAAAACACGGGAACCTTTTCAGAGGAAGACCGATCACAACACTCCCTGTGATCCTAAACAAAAACCTCACAACACTTGGACAAAGCATTAGTCTCATAACGGCAGGGGACCTTGAAAATCTGAGAACCCTAGCAGAGGACCGGCAATATTGGAGACACCTCACACAGGAAATACTGGAAACAGCCAAGGCGACCCGATCTTTCGGTCGAGACGCGAAAGGCATCTAAGTCAAGTAAGTCAGTCTATGGAATTAATACACTTGCAATTTAAAAAGTCTGACATTCATGAAAATTGCATGATAAGGATGTTTGGAAAATTCTCTTTCACAAGCAACAACTTATAATGATTACATTCCAATATTATAACGATCAATAGACCCAATCTGTAGAAAACTTTTACAGTCTCAAGAACCGTCTTGAGCCCGCCAGGCAGCACTGTGGTTTCAGGACCGTTACCAAGTGAGGACACCCATTGGTACAGAATGATTGTAGTCGGTTGGCCGATACCATGGAGCTCTTACATACTGTCTGTTCACCTAGGCCGATACTCAATTTTAAAGATTCGGTTGGTAGCCGGTGCGAACGCGTCAAAATAAAAAATGTAGGTCACACACGCGTACTCATTGAAGTGACGTGTGCAGAATTTGGACCCTCGGGGTTACCCACATACTAGGTGTTGTGTAATCTGTGGGGCAGCAGCTTCTTGTGGTTCTCACTCTACTATGTTATGACGATCGACCCAATCAGCAAAGTCCGGTCCGCATTCGTGCACCGTCGCGAACCCGTCCGGTAGCATCGTCACAACACACCGTTCAACTAGATGCTCTGCCGTTTCGGGTTCTTGCCCACATCGGGTACATGTGGGATAGGTGGAAAGTCCCCACTGTTGAAGCGCAGTTGCTGTGAGCAGCTCCTCGACCGAAGCCGATTCGCAGCCCCCCAGTGTCTCCTCTTACTGGTACCGAAGCCTGCCAACTTCTCACCAAGCTTAGAGGAGTGTATGTCCCCGCCCCCACGAGGGATTGAATTCGTCCAAACCGACGTCCATCTCGTATATTCATCTTTGTCCGTAGTCAGGGAAGCTGGATACAAGGGTTGCCGAGACTTATTTCGGCTCGAAACGGGGGCGCCGTCCATAATGCGCTTCAGAGGGGTATCCTCATTCCCTCTCTCTCGTGATCTTATTTAGCCAGTTTACCTTAATCAACCTTGGAGTCATCATTGATAAAGATCTTTCCATGACAAGCCATGTGAATAACACCATACAATCTATGTACATAGAAATGAAAAAAATAAGCAAAATTCGTAATTTAATACCGAAGCATATAACAGAACTTTTAATTAATTCCCTGGTTTTATCTAAATTGGACTATTGTAACTCCCTTTGGGCGAATTTAGCTAAAGACAAAATTAGCAAACTTCAGGTTGCTCAAAATAACGCAGCCAGGCTCATTGTACGCAATAACAAAAAATACCCGTCAGCAACTCTTCTTCTCCGTGAGTTACATTGGCTTCCTGTGGAAAAAAGAGTTGCCTATAAGATTTGTACTGTTGTCTACAAATCCCTGAGCACGAACAGTCCCTCCTATATTAAAGACCTTCTAAACATATATGTCCCCAATAGAAACTTGAGGTCAAGCAATGACCGATCAATCCTTGTCAAACCTAAGCCATTGCGTAAAATAGGTGAACAGTCTTTTCAATTTTCGGCCCCCCATTTTTGGAACTCTCTCCCGTCACACGTGAGATGCTCGGATTCGTTGACAACGTTCAAATCTCGCCCACTGTAAAGCGCTTAGAGCCTGTGACAACGGGGTAAAGCGCTATATAAATGCCATTTATTATTATTATTATTAATCGTCTCCCTCCGGACATCGGAAGATTGGATTGCTGCCATTATCTAGGCGTTTTAACCAGCGTTCCTGACACTTTTGCATTGACTTGCGAAGTTTTACATCAACCCTCTCAACGTTTCTGCTTCTACCCCACACTGGAGCGCAATACAGTACTCCACGTACTCCCTCTTCCGGCGATGTAAAGAACATAAAGCACCAGGACCAGACAACATTACCGGAACTATTTTGAAAACTGTCACCAACAACTGGCTATACCTTATACAAAACTATTTCAAAGGTCAATCGATGAACAATCAGTGCCAGTACTTTGGAAAACATCGATTGTCGTTCCAGTTCCAAAAAAGCGTTGTCCGACCGTATTGAACGACTTCCGTCCAGTGGCGCTTACATCGCTTGTAATGAAATGTTTAGAAAAAAAAATATTAAAATCTGAGCTCCTACAAAAATGTTATGACCTGAAATTGCTAGATCCGTACCAATTTGCGTACCAGCAACATCTCAGTGTAGAGGACGCACTATTAACCGCCACAAATTCGATCTCAAAACACCTTGACCAAACGCCCTCGAATTACGCCAGAATCCTGTTTGTCGACTTTTCGTCAGCTTTTAATGCCATGAACACAGATATTTTGCTTCAAAAGTTGTGCAACATGGATATTCCAAACTACCTTTTAAATGGTATAAAGAGTTTCTGACCCATAGACCGCAATGTGTAAAATTGGGTGAACATATCTCCAACAAAAGAACGTTGTCGAACGGATGTCCCCAAGGCTGCGTGAGTTCCCTAATCCTGTGCATCTTATACACCAACGACTGCAGACCATCCTTTGAAAATTGTTTTATGGTGAAATATGCAGATGATACTTGATATTCTTGGCTTATTAAAAGATAAAGTTACCGAAAATAATTATTTCAAACAAATAAATATATTCACCGATTGGTGTAAACAAAATCAGCTTGAATTAAATGTTGAAAAAACGAAAGAACAGGTGTTTGGTGTAAAAAATAAAAACGACTTAAAGTGTGTGACGATCGGTAAAGATGATGTTGAGATAGTTGACTATTTTAAATATGTAGGAATAACCATTGATAGTTCCTTCAATTTCTCTCAACATATTAATATAATATCTAAGAAAGTTGCCCAAAGATTATACATCCTAAGGAAATTGAGAACATTTCAAGTAAGGAAGAAAACTATGTTAAGAGTTTATGACTCATTGATTAAAAGTGTTTATTGCGTTTGGCTGCACCATATGGTTTGGCTGATGCCGACTTAGATAAATCAAAAATTTCAAAATCTATCAAAGAGGCATCAAAAATAATAAACCATCCTCTTGATGGAGTAGAAAGAATTCATGGAAAAGCAATAGAAAGGAAAGCATTCTCAATTACCAACAATAAAAAACATATTTAACCATGAATTTAGTCTTTTACCATCTGGGAGAAGGTTTTGTCAGATTAAATGTAGAACTAACAAGTATAAATCAACGTTCGTTCCATCAGCAATAAAATTTTTGAATATTTCATATGGTACAGAAAAACCAAGGATTGATAAGTTGACTGATTAACTGATTAATTTATTTAATGTTAGATTAACTGACCAATTGATATTGATGATAATTTTTGGTGTCGAAGTGCCACAATTGTAACAAATTGAAAACGAAATGAATATGTTTCTGTTGTGTATATCGCACGTGGGAAAGAAAGAGAGGAAGAGAGAGAGAGAGAGAGAGAGAGAGAGAGAGAGAGAGAGAGAGAGAGAGAGAGAGAGAGAGAGAGAGAAAATAAGTAGGAGTGAAATATCTGTTCAATGTTACAGTTATCGTTCAACGTTAAAACAAGTGTAACTAAATGACAAATTGCCATATTTATGGACAATAAAGATCTATTATTATTATTATTATTATTTTTATTATTATTATTATTATTATTATTATTATTATTATTATTATTATTTATTATTATTATTATTATTATTATTATTATTATTATTATTAATAGCATAGTGCCAGGGGGGACGTTCTCAGGAGTGCTTGGTTAGCGCCCCAAGTCGATCCCGCCAGCTTCCTCAGAAGACTGTTGCGTTTCTCTATCTTCCGGGCAACTCCTTCGAGATGCACCCGATAGGTAAGGCTGGGTCCAGAGTCACCCAAGTATTTTGGATGCTGCTCATATTGGAGTGGCTGGTCCCCGACGAGGACGTTCAGTTTGCCGGTGTGTCATGCACTACATAGGTGGAATGCAGTGGCCACGGTTTTTGAAGTGTTCATCTTCGGGTATCACTTGACGAAGTAGGATTTGAGTCTGGTGACGTCCTCACTGAGTACGCTCTCGAGACGGGTCCACACTTTGAGTAACGAGTGCCCAGTCGTCCTCGTATCCCAGCTCAGGGAGGAATTGGCGCTAGTACCGAACCCCGAGGGACCCCCATTCTTCAATTTCCTTACTTTACTCGTAGCGTCTCCCAGAGCGACGTGGAATTGCCTTTCCCCCAAGATTGAAGAGAACAACTTCAAGGTCTTTTTGCACCTTATGATCTTTGCAAGTTTGAGCATTAATCCTTCGCAACAGACCGCATCGTACGCGCTGATAGGTCTATAAATACCGCACATGTTTGTTGTTTCCTCTCGAACCCTGCTTCAATATGCTCTGTAAGGCTAATGACCTGTTCCGTGGTGCACCTCACTTCCCTGAAGCCCGCCTGCTCGGGTGGCAGGGCAAAGTCTAGGACCGGCCCCCATCGGTTTAATAGAACGCTCTCCAACAATTTGTAAAGACAGCTCAGTAGAGATATGGGTCTGTAACTGTCGGCCTCCTTCGCCGGTTTCCCGGGCTTCAGGATGGCAACTATCTTTGCGTGCTTCCACACTTGTGGGAGCTTTCCTTTTGCAAGGACGTCAGACATTGTCTCTGCCAGCCAGGCCCGTGCCCTGGGGCCCAGATGCGTCACCATATTGTGATATATGCCGTCTATCCCTGCTGCTTTGCCGTTCTTTACATCGCTAATGGCTACACCCACTTCTCGGGACTGAACGGGGATGTCCGACTCCTCCGCAGGTAGAGAGTCCAAAATCGTACGGTACGCCTTGCGGACACCGCGCTCAAAAGCAAGATTAGGGACCCGTTTGCTACGGTTCTTCATATTAAGTGTGGGTTGTGGTGTGCATGTCAACGTTATATTCCCTACTTTTTCTTCTGAGTAGTTTGCAAAAAGAATTCTCTTCGCTTAAGATGTGCGGCTATGTGGTTTAGTGGTATGACACTCGCTTTCGGATCGGAAGGTCCTGGATTCGAGCCCGGCGCTCGACGCATAGTTGAGTCCTTGGAAAAGGCTCTTTACTCACATTCTCTCACCGTACTCAGGTGTAAAATGAGTACCTGGTCATTAACAGCGTTGTCTTTGTCCGAAAAATTGTAATATCGCCTAACAGGCGGCATGTCCCGTCCTACATGTTAAATGTTGCTGTTGACCAGGGACCCCTTGTAAAGCGCTTTGAGCACATTTAGTGGATATTGCGCTATATAAAGCTCAATAATTAAGATGGACTGTCGACTTGGACAATGAAAAAACATAGGGTGGTTTCTCTGTGATGAGAACTGATCCTATCTTCTACTTAGTAGCTGTGTGAGATTCAAATTCAATATGACAACAGGGTCTCTGAAAGAGCAGTGGTGCAATACTACTACTACTACTACTACTACTACTACTACTACTACTA
>NC_088366.1:7906957-8001957 GCF_034508935.2 Berghia stephanieae | reverse complement strand
CGTTAAATATTCACTTTCGATACCCGACTAAATTTGGAATGTGAACCGGTATTTCTATTTTTTGACAGTTTAGCAATATTAAATTTGTTCGGCTGGGTAATTTTTGTGATTACTGCTAGCAAAATGTTAAAAAAATAAATTATATTTGACGATTTATATGTGTTTAGGATGTTGTTTATAGCTAAGCATTGAACAACACCTTTACAACATCATCTTAACTCAATCTAAAGCCTTTTAAAAATCAAATTTACAATCACACCATATTCCAATCTTCTCTAATCATGCTCCTTGTATTCATCGATTGTAGTCGGCTACCTATGCCCCTTTTAAAGAAGGGGAATAACTCATTGTACCCAGAACCATAGCAGTCGGCAAGCAGTCGATAAACAAGCTGCCTGAGACCACTGTTAACAAAGCGATACGTGAGTTGTTTCTTTTATATCTTTGTCGGCGAAAGTCTGAACTCATTTAAATGTCTTATCATATACTACAATTCGCACCTCGGCTTTGGTCAATGCTTGTGATCCTTGCCATCATCTTTAAGGGTTTTTTTGTTTTGTTTTTTTTTTTTTTAAATGCCACCCCTTTAGACTCCATACATCTAGAGAGCTGCGCCGGTGTTACCAATACTTAGCTTCTATACCAGGATAAATCATTCGTTTGGACCGAAAAATAAATAAAAAACTTACCGCTTACCGTCAAAAGCAGTTTAGATTTGAAGATGCATTTGTTTTCTATCAAAAAACATTCGGTAATGGACAATCCTTGATGAATTTCAAAAGTTGTGTTGAAATTATATCCTAATTGTTTTCACGATTAATTCCTCGCGAAATCGTGTGGGTATCGTTTCTGTTATCAAGGTACCGCCTAGCCAGGCAGGGTTGCCAGATCATTTTTGAGTAAGAGACCAAACTAGCTATAGCAAGAGGCCAGATTCCTCGGCAGGAGCCCAAATACCACCAAACCCACCTTAGCCTCGCGAAAACTCTTTAGATTTGTTAAACAATTTAAATAGGATAAGGAAAATTCGTATATATAGAAGCATTAGCAAATGCAACCTGTGGCGTTAGCACGTGTTGCATTTAGATATTTAGATTGCCAAATAAAATAAGTTTTACCGGTACCAGAGTAAAACGATATAACGGGGAAAGTCAGAGGAAGCCAAAAAGTTGGTTACAGGAGGCCAAGTGGCCAAACCAAATTTTGGGAGGCCAAATGGCTTGGGAAAAGACCAAATTTCTCAAATTTGGCCACCAGGAGGCCAAACTAGCAACCCTGGCCCCAGGTTTTTAAAAAAGTTTATTGGGAAAAAGATACGGAACAAAGTGTCCATAGATAGGTATGCAATTTGGTGCATTAGTGCAGTAAAAAGGCCTTTTTTTCTTTTATTCAATAAACTTGACTGCTGGTGGACCCTAGGCCTCTCTACAAGTCCAAGAAATAATACTCACTTTTTCTCTGCTCCAACGAAAATATCTACCCCCTACCGGTCTAATTATTTGTAGCAGACGACAAATTTCTCAAAACGGTCACGTGACACTGTAAAAACAACACAGGAAGTCCATGAAAGCTTATTTACGGCATTTCCTTTGAACCGTGTAAACAACAAAATTTCGTTTTCATTCGACTCAAGGGGTCAGATTGGCCGGTATTTTTTAACGAACTAAAGTTCTGAAAAATCAAAATGTTTCTTGGAAAGGTGAAAGATGCTAGTTTTTGAAACAGAGGTAGGTTTTTAAAAAAAATCTTTATATTTTACGTGAATGCATGCTCAAGGCGAGTTGGACGTGCAGCAGAGGTTGGTAGGCCCACCTCTCTAATACTCATATTTTCTCATATTCATATTCTATTTGAACACGTCTTCACAAGTGCCTGCTCCACTCACTTTTCTGAATTAAAAATTCACCCCAAATACCGGAGCATATTCAATGTCTGAATTGTTTCTATGTTATATGTTTGTGTTGAGAATATTGGCTATTAAGCTTAAACTTAATGCTGGCCAACTAACTTCGCGGCAGCTGTGTGTGTTGAACCCGTGACTCAAGTAGAGGGCTCTAATAATGAATAATGACTAGCCTTGTCACTAGGTTTAGAGACAATCTTTTTTTGGGATCATGGATAGCTCATATGGTAGAGTCACACTCTCCCTGGCCATGCAGAGTTGTCGTACCAGTAAAGTCGCGGGTTCGAACCCCCATCGCCACAGAGAAATTTTTATTCTCTTGTGTCTTCTGGCACTTTCCTACTCACTTCATCTCTTGTTGTTTACAGTTAAAGAGAAATCTTTCAGTAAAATCATACTGTATTCCAAAAACTTACATGTTTCAATTTTCTTTGCAATTTTTTGATTCTTCACTACTTCACAGTCACAGGTTTTGTTCACTGAAAAAGATTTTTGGCCTTTACTTTTTAGTCTAGCAGAGAATTAGGCTCTGGTTGGCCATTTCTTGTTGACAGGCTATGATGAAATAAATCTCTTCGTTAATGATTTTGATGACGTCACCTGACGTATTTCGATAATTTGACTTCTGCTTATAATTATAAATTTTGATAATTCATAACCGTTGACTATCATCCATTCTCTCGGGAAGAAGAATTTGAAATTCACGTAAGGGAGCGTAATTCGACATCCGAAACTTGGCTGTATATTAATAATATTGTTGTCAGATAATTCAATACCCGAAACTTGGGTATCTGTTACTATTATCACCAGATAATTCAGCATATTGTTGTAATGGGTAATCTTTTCCTTTGGATTGTGAATATTTCCATTACAACAATGTAGCAATGACTATCCCGCACAAATCTTTGGGTCTATTTTTCGCTCACGAAGTGCCCAAATTCGCAACAAAATATGGGACGAAACCATTCCGTACATGCTATTTTAAAAAATTAATTACAACGCTGTTTATCGATGAATATGACTGAAAGATGGCACACAGTTAGAAAAGAGGTCATTTTAGATTATTTCAAGCGACAAAACTTGTACGATTACCAGAAGACTGTTAAAAATAGATTTTTACTCTTTGAAGTACAATATTTCTAAAACTACAAAGAGGAGAGATTTTGTCGCTCATAAGGTTATATATGAACATTTCTTCTATTTATATTTCAAATTTCATTGGATTATGATAAGTACTTTTCCTGTATTCTCACAAAGCATCAACCCAATTTGCATTTCAATGAGTGAAAATATGGAGACGGCCATTTTGCTCCCCCATCGCGTGACACGAAATGACGTAAGCGAGGCAAGGCTGCCAGATGGCCAGACTTTAACCTGACCAAATTCGACTTCAAAAGTGGCTAAATAGAAAATCATATGGCTTTCACTATTAAGACTGGCCCACTTAAAATGAACTAAATTTTAACAAACAGAAAATTGAATAGACTAGGATAAATGTCACTGAGACAAAAATAGATTAATAAAATTTAATAAAAGAAACAAAATTATATATTTGGCCACATACGTGGCCATCTGGCAACCTTGTTCACGATGACTGATGACACAAATCCTCATGTGATTTTTAACAATTAAGGTATTGTTTCATTGTTATGTCATAGGGATAGTAGATTAACACACACTCTCTCTCTCTCTCTCTCTCTCTCTCTCTCTCTCTCTCTCTCTCTCTCTATCTCTCTCTCAAATACTAGAAATAACATAAGCCATGGTTCACGGGACTGATTGATAATATTTTAACAGGCATTTTTCGTGTCATTTGTATGGGTTGTAGACACAAAATTACACTTCGGAAAAGTTCCAAATGATCAATATTATGTATATTTTAAAACAAATTTATAGTTGACCCTAGCCATACAGCTCTAAAACTATACAAGCTAGAACTCTTCTGATATCTTCATCATATTTTCTGATAATTTTGCCATAAAAGTTTTAATATCTAATTCCACGCATTAAGCGAGATAAATTCACAAACCAGAATAAAACGCAGAAAAAGCGTCCCATATTTTCCGTATTTTTTTTTCTCTTTGTGTGTAATCCAAATAAATGATACATTTGAAACTGCATAACTTTGTTATATATTAATGTATTTTCAAAATTCAAAAAGATTTTTACTCAGTGGAGATAGGGCTTTGATTTAAGAGTAGTATTTCCTACAAAAATAGAAAACAAAAATTTTCATAGTCATTTCTAAACAATGAGCTCATAACATCAGACCTACAAATAAGTACATTCGTATCATACCTTTCTCTCATGTACACCAGGCTTTTCTTTCATTCAGACTCCATCCAACAAGGAGCTCATACTGCATTCTGTTCGTTTGTGTTTAGACAATTTCTTTTTGTTATGCGGAGGAAGAGTTTACATTCAAATTGTTCACCATTTGTACTGTTTCATTCCGGAGCATTTTGATTGGTCCCAGCCTTCAGACAACCGTTTAGCCCTACTACCATGCTGGTAAATTCACACTTAAGTTTTTGAGGGTACAAAAATAGCTCTGAAAAATTAAATAAAATCAGGCAATTAAGTGATTTAGTGATTTTTTCAGATCCGATTTTCTTATGCATGATGTAATCTGATTGATTAACCTCATTTTGAAAGGTCAGGACGAGTGGATGAGTCTAATTTCTAGTTGTCTATTGCCACTTATAATTAAAAATAGGATGGGTAGTTATAGTCTTGTTCAAATGTATAAAACCATCCTTTTCAACTGACGTTTACTTATTTGCAGGTCTTATAACCCATATGAGACAACGCTGTTAACAGCCAGGTACTCATTTTACACCTGAGTACGGTGAGAGAATGTGAGTAAGAGTCTTTTCCAAGGACTCAACTATGCCCTGAGGGAGGCTTGAACCCAGGACCTTCGGATCCGAAAGCCAGTGTCATACCACATGGCCGCACAGTGTTAGACTTGGTGGAAAGTATTTTTCGACAGACTATCATTCTATCCAAAGGGTAGCAACTGGATGTCTATTGTCCATTCAGGGTGTCCAGTGAGGTTGGATAAGTCGGATGAAGTCGGATTTTTTACCTTAAGGTCGGATTGGTAGGAAAAAGTCAGATAATTGCACCCAAGGTCGGATTTTTAAAGTGATTGTGCGATTCCGTGCGGAAATGCGAAACGTGTTTGCAACAAATACGCCGATTGCTAGAATCAAGTCGACCTAAGCCTTCTTACCTATGAAAATACTGGAAAATACCGAATCCGAATAAAGGAGAGTTAACTACCTTGAGATCTCTTCAATGTCGGTGATAATTTGATACAAGTATTGACCACTATTGTCAATAGAATTGCTAAATATTTTGGGTTAAAGACACGCAGGGGCCTTTGGGGGGAGGTAGGATTTTTAAGTCTGATAATCTGCTGGACACCCTGCCATTTCACTTGATAGATCAACTCTGGTTTGAAGTACTATGTGGCACATTTGAAAGTCATCATCATATCGTGTCGCGCCAGTGGTGGATCCATTGGATGGCTTCAGGGGTGCAGCCTCTCAGGTCCATATCATTGATATGTGGTCCAAGTTCGCACTCGTGAAGGATGTGGTCCATGTTTTGAGCCGTGTGTCCACATTGACATCGGCAGTCTGAAGAAAGTCCCCATTTTTGTAAGGTTGTTTTGGTCTTTCCCACTTTAGACCTTGCCCGGTTCAGTGTCAACCAATCTTTGAAAGTGACTGCTGCTCTCTTGAGTATTCAACCACGGCCATTTTGATTTTTCATTCTCTTGAGATAGATCATAAAGGGAACTTACTCCAACTCCAAGTGAATAAAGGGAATTTATCAGGGAGCCCCAATAGGATTCAATAGTCGTAACGTCACTTCCTTCCTAATGACGCATAGTAACTTAGCAACACTGGCTCTAAACTATCGGAACAATGGCGGACGCCCGTATGAAATATTTCTCCGGCGAGCATAAAAACGTATCCAGAGGGGGAAAAAACGTAAATTTGATCATGTTTTGACTTTTACACATTCTGGTCACAAGACATATGAAAAGTTCTAGCCAGCTTGAAGAATAAAAAGTAATGATTTTCTTTGTTTAGAACCAATATGGCCGCCGTTGCTGGGCGGTGTGACACGGCGTGACATCAGACTACTGAATCCAATAGCTTAGTAAGAGCACTCACTTCAAGTTCGCATGCAAAGGGACCAAGATTGATCCTGTGTGAAGTTGTAATTCTTTTTCTATGTGCGGCTATGTGATCTTGTGGTATGATACAGTGATGCCAAAACTCCGGTTTCACCGGAAAAAACTCCGGTCTGGAGCAAAAAATTCCGGGCTCCGGGCAACTTCCGTCAAATTCCGGTGAGGTCAGTTTGTTCCAAGGATCTCCCCCCCCCCCCCTTTCCAACCACCACATCATCATCATTACCACTAGTATTACAACCATCATCACCACCACTACTACTGCAACCACCACCACATCATCATCACTACCACTACTACTACTACAACCACCACCACCACATCATCATCATTACCACAACTACTACTTCAGCAACCACCAACACATCATCATCATCACTAACAGTACCACCATCAACATTACAACCACCACGACCACATCATCATCACAACCACTACTACTACTACAACCACCACCACCACATCATCATCACTACCACTACTACTACACCACCACCTCCACATCATCCTCACTACCACTACTACTACAACCACCAGCATCACATCATCACTACCACTACTACTACAACCACCAGTATCACATCATCATCACGACCTTTACTACTACAACCACCACCACCACATCATCATTACCACTACTACTACTACTACAACCACCACCACCACATCACTACAACTACTACTGCAACCACCACCACCACCACCACATCATTACCACTAGTACTACAACCACCACCACCACATCATCACTACCACTACTACTACAACCACCACAACCACATCATCATTACCGCTACTACTACAACCACCACCGCCACATCATCACTACCACTACTACTACTACAACCACCACCACCACATCATCACTATCACTAAAACTACTACAACCACCACCACATCATCATAATTACTACCACTACTACTACAAGTACCACCACCACGTCATCTTCATCACTACCACCACTACTACTACTACCACAACCACCACCACCACATCATCATCATCACTACCACTGCTACTACAACCACCACATCATCATCACCACTACTACTACTACTACTACTACTACTACTACTACTACTATACTATCTAACTACTACTACTACTACTACTACTACTACTACTACTACTACTACTACTACTACTACTACTACTACTACTACTACTACTACTACTACTGCCACTACTACTGCCACTACTACTGCCACTACTACTACCACTACTACTACTACTACTACTGCTACTACTACTACTACTACTACTACTACTACTACTACTACTACTACTACTACTACTACTACTACTACTACTACTACTACTACCACATCTCATTGCCGTTACTACTACACCACACCACCGCCACCACACCACATCATCACTACCACTACTACTACAACCACCATCACCACATCATCACTACCACTATACTACTACAACCACCACCACCACATCATCATCACTACCACTAATACTACTACAACCACCACCACATCATCATCATCACTACCACTACTACTACAAGTACCACCACCACGTCATCTTCATCACTACCACCACTACTACTACACAACCACCACCACCACATCATCATCATCACTACCACTGCTACTACAACCACCACATCATCATCACCACTACTACTACTACTACTACTACTACTACTACTACTACTACTACTACTACTACTACTACTACTACTACTACTACTACTACTACTACTACTACTATACTACTAGTAATACTACTACTACTACTACTACTACTACTACTACTACTACTACTACTACTACTACTACTACTACTACTTACTGCTACCACTACTAGTACCACTACTACTACTGCTACTACTATACTACTACTACTACTACTACTACTACTACTACTACTACTACTACTACTACTACTACTACTACTACTACTACTACTAACTACGACTACTACTACTACTACTACTACTACTACTACTACTACTACTACTAACTACTACTACTACTACTATAACAACAACTACTACAGCATCATCATCATCATCATCACTACCACTACTACTACAACCACCACAACCACATCATCATTACCGCTACTACTACAACCACCACCGCCACATCATCACTACCACTACTACTACAACCACCACCACCACATCATCACTATCACTAATACTACTACAACCACCACCACATCATCATAATTACTACCACTACTACTACAAGTACCACCACCACGTCATCTTCATCACTACCACCACTACTACTACCACAACCACCACCACCACATCATCATCACCACTACCATTTGTACTACAACCACCATCACCATCACATCAACATCACTACCACCACTACTACAACCGCCACCACCATATCATCATCACTACCACTACATCTACATCAACCACTATCACATCTTCATCATCTCTACCACTATTACTACAACCACCAACACCACATCATCCTCACTACCACCAGTACTACAATCTCTACCATTAGGTTTTGACGCTTTACTTCATTTGAAATAAGGAAACTTTGCGGGATTGTAATTTGCAATGTGTTTATGTATCATAATATAATTCTAATCAGTTATCTATTTAGAACTATACAATATGTAAACACAATGCTAAATACCATTCGAATTCCTTTTTTTGTGTGCACTGAAATTCCTCTTTCGGCATTGAAATTCCTACGAGTGGTGGCTGAAACTCCTGTGAGCCAAATTTAAAGTTGGCGTCTCTGTATGATACTCACTTTCAGATCAGAAGATCCTGGGTTTAGCTTCACTCGGCGCATAGTTGAGTCCTTGGAAAAGGCTCTTTACTCACATTCTCCCATCATACTCAGGTGTAAAATGAATACCTGGCTGTTAACAGCGTTGTCTCTGTCCGAAAAAAAAATGTAATATCGCTTCACAGGTGTCATATCCTCTCCTACATGTTAAATGTTGCTGTTGGCCAGGGACCCCTTGTGAAACGCTTTGAGCACGTTTAGTGGTTATTGTACTATATACAAGCTCAATTCAAATTTAAATTTAAAGGACTTTATTCTCTCTGTAAAATCTTTTTACACAGAATCAGCTTCATTTCTGTTTTTCTCATTATCTTCTTCTGCAGGATTTTCTGTTTCTCCGAAGACAAATTGATATGAAATTCACAGTAAAGACTCCTGTGATCAAATCATTCTGTGCTCGAATCTCTAGTCAAAGGAGATGGGTCATTTGTCTGCAAGCAAGCGTTGTCCTAGCCTTCCTCATGTTTGTTTTCTCATGGAGTAACACACTGTGCGTGCACATCCCGGCTTTGATGTGGTTTAGAAAAGATGCTTGCAAGATTTGGAGAAGTAAGTAAGTGGGTTTCAAAGTGCGGCTATGTGGTCTAGTGGTATGGCACTCGCTTTCGGATCGGCTCGGCGCATAGTTGAGTCCTTGGAAAAGGCTCTTTACTCACATTCTCTCACCGTACTCAGGTGTAAAATGAGTACCTGGCCGTTAACAGCGTTGTCTTTGTCCGAAAAATTGTAATATCGCCTAACAGGCGTCGTGTCCCATCCTACATGTTAAATGTTGCTGTTGACCATGGACCCCTTGTAAAGTGCTTTGAGCACATTTAGTGGTTATTGCGCTATATAAAAGCTCAATTTTTTTTTTTTAATGCAAGTTAAACAAGTGAATGATGTAGAATTATTGTGAGTGGTGAAGAGCATATTTTTTATATAGAAAACAGAAGGGGCTGCCTGAAGCCTGTGATAGTGAATGTACTACTGAAAGAGTGAAAATGGAGAGGCTTCGAATGGGAACAATACAGACAATGGATGTTTTGGGTACAAACCCTTCATCAGCACAACAATAAACAAATTAATGTGGAAGACAGATAAAATAAAATGCAATATGACTTGCATCGTCTGTACTCAATGGTGGTTGGAGTATGAATGGAACGTTAGCGTGATGCCGAGATCTTTTCTGATCCCCCTGTCCACCCAGCAGTGATTGGGTAGCTGGGTCTGATAGATCTGGCTGAAAGTATTTTGCAATAGACTAGCGTCGTATCAAAAGGATAGCAAGCAATTGCTATTGTCCGTTTCATGCTCTAGAAACCGGGATACACTCTGGCACCATGGCTCTGAAGGACTACATCAGTTTTATCATCAGGAAATTTCCATGCCAGGCTAAACTTCTCCAGGGTTTGTTTGTTTTTTTACCTGTGTGATTCTGCCCCATTACTCTACTGCTTGATGATTATAAATAGTAAATAATGAATTTATATAGCGCCTAAACATCCACGTTAATCGTGCTCTGCGGCGCTTTACATAATAAAAATAAAAATGTTTAAAAACAACGAAATCAAAAATCACGACACTACATGATACATAATAAGCATGCATACAAAAAAAAACAAAATCAAAGCAACATCTATTTTATGACAAATAAGCCTCGCGGAACAACTCAGTCTTCAGACATTTCCCGAAAGAACCCGAAATAACAGACCCGATTATACAGACCTAGTTACATTTGAAGGATTGTTAGGGCAAGTGGGCTGTCTCGAATTATAAAAACGTTTTCTTCAAGTTGCTTAGATGCTGTTTTATACTGTATTAGACCTCTTTTAATTAAAAAGGATTCTTCTTTTTTTTTTTTTTAAAGTTTAAAAGCGTTACTCATCATCATCATTGCCTTTTTCACCCTGGGTCAGGGTATAGGCTACAGACAAACAGTTTCCATCCTTCTCTATCATCATCATCATTGCCTTTTTCACCCTGGGTCAGGGTATAGGCCACAGACAAACAGTTTCCATCCTTCTCTATCATCATCATCATTGCCTTTTTCACCCTGGGTCAGGGTATAGGCTACAGACAAACAGTTTCCATCCTTCTCTATCATCATCATCATTGCCTTTTTCACTCTGGGTCAGGGTTTAGGCCACAGACAAACAGTTTCCATCCCTCTCTATCCTGAGCTAACTTTTTAATCTCGTTCCATGTCTTATCACTTCTCTGTATATCAGCTTCTTTAATTCTTCTCCATGTTCCTCATGGCCTTCTCCTTGATCTTCTGCCCTGAGGGTTCCAGTCCAATACTTTCTTTGTTATAGTGGAGTCATTCTTTCTAAGGGTGTGTCCAATCCACCTCCACCGTGTTCTTCCTATTTCCTCTCCCACTGGTTTTTGCTGGTTCAGCATTAACTTGCTGAATAAAACTTGTTCTTCAGAGCCATGGAGCCGGAGTTTATCCCGGTTTCTATAGCATGAAACGGGACAATAGCAATTGCTTGCTTTCCTTTGGATAGGATTCTAGTCTATCGCAAAGTACATTTTCTCTAAATCTAACAGACTCAGCTACCCATTCACTACTGGGTGGACAGGGGGGTCAGAAAAATGTCTCAACTGCACCCTGCATCGATCTCCGTCCCTTTGCGTGTGAAGTGAGTGCTCTACGAACTGAACAATCTCGACCCCCGGAATAAGACTTGGCTTAGACATTTTTTAGATTATGGAATTACACACAATTATCCTGAACATGTCCATCTCTCAGCTGTGTTTGCATTGATTTCCTTATGACAGATACAGACCCAGATGGAAGTGGACCTTATAGCTGGTGGCAGAAGCTTTGCCTTATTGAGGGGTACGTGGCTTTCGTGATATTTCCCACATTTTTGCTCATGCGTACCATAGAATCATGGATGCCACTTTTCTGGGATTGCCCGGAATACCGGGGTACATTTTTGTGGTACTAAATTTTCCAGGTTGTGTCCCACCTCTTCATACCATCACCATTGATACAATAAAACGAATTATTATTATTATTATTATTATTATTATTATTATTATTATTATTATTATTATTATTATTATTATTATTATTATTATTATTATATTATTATTATTATTATTATTATTATTAGTGTTATAATAATAATTATTATTATTAGTGTTATAATAATAATTATTATTATTAGTGTTATATATATATTATTATTATTATTATATTATTATTATTATTATTATTATTATTATTATTATTATTATTATTATTATTTTATTATTATTATTATTATTATTATTATTATTATTATTATTATTAGTACTACTACTACTACTACTGCTACTACTACTACTACTACTACTACTACTACTACTACTACTACTACTACTACTACTACTACTACTACTACTACTACTACTACTACTACTACTACTACTACTACTACTCCTACTACTACTACTACTACTACTCTGTTGCATCCTTAAAATGGGCTCGGCACTGGTCCCCCGAATTATATCATTATTTTTCAGGGGGGCTGCGAGAGTCGAGAAACATTTTCAGGGGTATTGGATTTTCTGAGTGGCACCCATGTATAGAATACAATATTTTTTAAGGAGTTATTTTACCATTGTATTTAGATGTCTGAACGACATCCCACACCACACAAATGTTCCATCTATCTTTCAGTACTGAAGCTGTAATAGGGCATTGTGGCTCAGCGGTCCGGTCTTTGCTTCGTACCTCATTGTGTGGCCTTGAGCAAGACATCTCGTCCTAACTCACTTTGCGGCACTGCACTGCGGCTGATGCCTGGGTTATTCCAGTCTTCCCATGGAATAGACCCTAAAGACAAATTTTTCCTTAGGGATGAATAAAGGAAATTTAAAAAATTTGATTGTTCAAAAAAAACCAGTATGGATTGGACTAGCCCTCCAGAAATGGGTGGACCATGCGGCGCATATTCTGCCTTCCAGTGCATATTTTGCATTTTTTAATTTCTTGTGCGGCTATGTGGTCTAGTGGTATGACACTCGCTTTCGGATCGGAAGGTCCTGGGTTCGAGCCTCATGCTCGGCGCATAGTTGTGTCCTTGGAAAAGACTCTTTACTCACATTCTCTCACCGTGCCCAAGCAGTAAAATGAGTACCTGGCCGTTAACAGCGTTGTCTTTGTCCGAAAAAAAAAATAGTAATATCGCCTAACAGGCGTCATGTCCCTCTCTATGTGTTAAATGTTGCTGTTGACCAGGGACCCCTTGTAAAGCGCGTTGAGCACATTTAGTGGATATTGCGCTATATAAAGCTCAATTTAATTTAATTTGATTTAATTTCTTTTCATATTCAGGCATATTCACATAAAAATAAAAACCCAATAAACACACACACACCTGTATAACATCCCTGATCACCACTACAACCCCCCCCCCCCCCCCCGCTCCCCAACCATTTCCACCATCTAAGTGCCTTGTATCATGGTGTCCCCTGCGCTGAAAACCTCAGTTGTCTGTTGGTTGTCCCCACCCCCTAACAAAGTACACGAATAACGCTAATTATACACATAATCAACCTGTCCGAATAGCAATGTCTTCAATTGATGCTTGAATGGAAATACATAAGTAAATAAAGGATTGTGAAGAACCTTGAGCATAGTGAATCTATGAAAATGTGCCGTGTTTATGTTGATATTTTTTAATACCTTTTCTAAATGTTTTTATAATAGAGATTGGGACACATTGGATTATAATTGTAAGGATGTCCGTTTAATGGGGAATTGGCCTGTTTGTTTTGATAAGCCCTATGGACCACTCAGGAAAGGCAAGCCTTGTATTGTGTACTCCTTTGGGTGAGTTTACCTCATAGTCCATGTTGTATGTTTGTCCCATTTTGTAAGTTTTATTTCTGTCAGATAAATACCTGAACAAGTGTGCATGAAAGATACCAGACAAAGCAAGAAAGAAAAATACAAGAAAAAAACATACCAGAAAATCAGTCTACCTCGACTGGGGATTGAACCTCAGACCTTCAGAGCAATCCATATACCTAGGAGGATAGACATGTAACAATTAAAAGCACCTCAATTTTCATACTTTTTAAAGTTCCCTCCACGCCATATACCTGTTACATAACGTCAGAAAGGAGGATGTTTGAGTGTCGTGATACATTTACATTGGGTCTGTAGTAATGCAATCACTAGAAATATGATAGGATTTTAGATGTGCAAACACAACACATTCACTTCACTCACAAAATATTCACAGGTGGATTTGGAGATGTCAAGAGGTGATTAGTTAACACAACACAAATATTAAGAAGGGACCAGTGGATACAGGGAATGCCCTCCGTTGGTTTCAGGTCAGGAGATCTTTATTTACTTACTCATCCTCATGGTGCTTGATCAGCACATAAGGCTGAAACGGTGGAAAGCCATCTCTCTCTCGGTTGGAGACCATCTGTCTCCAAGACCATCCACTAGCTTTCATTTCTCTTTTGATACTCCTCCTCCACGTCTCCAGCGGGCGGCCCCTTCTTCTCATTCCCTGGAGGGGTCCACTTGAGGGCTATCCTGGGAATGGCACTCCGATCCATTCTGAGGTCATGCCCAGTCCATTTCCACCTTCTCCTCTTTACAGCTTCAGATAATGGTTCAATTTCAGTGCGTGTAGCCAGTTCTTTGTTTGAAATTACTTTTTTTGCCAGAATATCCTTAGGATCCGTCTTAGGCATTTGTTTTGGAATAAGAGATCTTTAGTTTTTCTTTTTATTTCAGGTACATATGATGTGATGACCACAGCAAGGCTAAGGGTTACAATATTTTATATTGTTTTTATATTTCTGCTTTGCTTTATAATGATCGATTATATCTCCACAAGTATATATATATATATAAAGTGATACTAGGCTACTAAAAGCTGTGGACTGTAAAAAGTGATAAACAAAAATGAATACATCAGCTTCAAGAAAGAACAAAATACCAAACACGGAACGTTTCGGGCTCAAAACCCTTCTTCAGCTAACAAAACACAATAAAGACATAAATACATTACTAAATTCCAGATTGACGACAGAGGTGTTTTTTAGGTCTATCTGGAATTTAGTAATGTATTTATGTCTTTGTTTTTTGTTGTTTGTTGGAGAAGGATTTTGAGCCCGAAACTTTTCGTGTTTGGTATTTTGTTCTTTTTTGAAGCTGTTATATTCATTCTTGTTTATCAAGTATATATATACTAATGTAAACAGAACTATGATAATCTGGGTGGGGTTCCTGACCTCCCATAGTGGGCAGGGGGGGTACATACTGTGTCTTCTATCCCCTTATATCTGTTTTCCAACATGCCTTCTGTCTTTGTCTTGGAATGAGATTACTTGGTTTTGTCCTGGTCCTGGCCAGATGCCCTGGCTGAGAGGGAAACAGTCGAATGTATAGTTAGTTTTGGGAGATTATATTTTTTTCATTGTAAATCATCTCTCTGTTATGTACTGTATTATGCTTTCTTTATATTATATATGATTTGTAAAACATTTGAGTGTGTTCCTCTTAGCGGGGACCTGTGCTTGTGTCTGGATGAGACTTTTAGTGATCTCAAACTAAGTACTTTGATAGAGTGCTTTTGGAATCTACACCTGTTTCTTATTTGAACCAATTCCCCTTTGTCTTCCCTTTTCTTGGATGCTTTATTGTAATTCTAGAACTTTTTACTATCCCATTTTCTTCCTTTTTACTGGCGCTGATATGACCTTAATGTGTTGCAAGCGCCGTAAAACCCTTAAAAACAAAAAAACAAACAACTCTGATAATGTAAACAAAAATCTGACTAACAATCCATGTATAATTGATACTGTTGATACTTTTCTTTTTAAATAACTATCTGATCTATAACAGTAAATGTGTCAGTACATGACATAATCAGTCGGAAGGTGAAAATTTTGGATTTGCATTTTTAAAAAAAATTTCTGAAAGAATATGCTCACCAGAGCATTTAAATCTTTATTTGAAATAAATTGGGTGATTTTTCATGAAGTTATGGTCAGATTTATGGGAAAGATATCCAGCAACTTTTCTCAAATGTCATACTTTTTCAACTTGACTAGCTGTAAAACAATATTTAGAAGAGAAATTAAGCTTTGATATTTCCCAAAGATGTACAAAAAGGGTTGACTTAATCATTTATGACAAGAACTCATTTTGACCTTCTGACTAAACTTGGCAATATCTCAGTTCAAACCTTTTCACCATCCGACTGATTATGTCATTCACTGTAACAAATAAGATGTTTGCACACTATATTTTATTGGTGTTCTTCTGTTCTCTATTACTTGGATCATGTAGAAGACACTCCACATCATAGATGAATAAAATTAACTTTTAGAAATGTACATCTGTATCTATCGGATTATATACAACGCATCTATTTACACCAAGTGTTACTATTTCAATTATTTTGATAACTGAAGAATGATTTTGAGCCCAAAACGTTCTCTTCCTTGTTCTTTCTTTTTTTATTAAAAAAAAAATAATAATCTGTTTTAATCATTTTGGTTACTACTACTTTCAGGGATTTTAAAGTACTTACTAAGACAAAAATATAGAGACACGAAACTTCTGAAGTGGCAATAGGCTTTTAATTTTAATGGCAGACGATGTGATGTGTATCTCTATCAGGCCATGTCAAATCAGTAAATATCCTCGCGCTCATTGTGTTTATATGTAATGAATGAGTGAATGAATAGACGCTTGTCGTGAATGTGTGTTCGAGTGTGTCAGTCTGTTTCTAGTATCCAGTTAGTAATTTGTTTCCATAAATCTCTGTCCAGTGCAAGTGTTCTGAGCTTTTGAATGTCATCATGTGTGTTAAGGTGCTGAGGCAATTGGATGTTTCCTTGTGTTGTTGTTGAAATCAGTTCTTCGGTTATTGTTTCTAAATGTATTTGATATTTTTTGAGATCTTGATTCAGTGTTGTTGGGAGTGAAGTTGGTGTACGCTCTCTGTATTTGGCTCCTTGTTTGAAGTAATCATCCATTGAGGTTTGTGCTGGAATATAAATCTAAAGGTGAATTTGTGTGTTTATATTCGACTTATATGTAATACAATTTAAATTTGGCATGGGTTTTCACAGCTTTCCGTATTCAGTAGGGTGATTTTTTTCTCACTAAATTCTCTCAGATCATAAACTTTTTGTGTATTTTTACGATTGATACAGTGGGAAGAAATGGTGTGTATTTGATTTAAACACATACCATCAATACTGAAATGTGAGACTATGTGGTCGAGTGGTATGACACTCGTTTTCGGATCGGAAGGTCCTGGGTTTGAGCCTCGCTCGGCGCGTAGTTGAGTCCTTGGAGAAGGCTCTTTACTCACATTCTCTCACCATACTCAGGTGTAAAATGAGTACCTGGCGCTAATAGCATTGTCTCTGTCCGAAAAAATTGTAATATCGCCTAACCAGCGTCATGTCCCGTTCTACATGTTAAATGTTGCTGTGGGCCAGGGACCCCTTGTAAAGCACTTTGAGCACGTTTAGTGGATATTGCGCTACTATATAAAAGCTCATTAAAAAATTTTTTTTTTAAATGCATTTCGATTGACTTAACACACATAGAAGAGCTTAATTTCATGTCTCTATGATATTTATCATGTTTAGATGAAATGTACTACACTTGTGCAAATAACACAGTCTGATGTATCTACTTTTTTGTTATTATATATATATATTTTATTTGACAGCCGAAACTTGGTGTATCTTGTCACCAGGTCATTTGTCATGTACTACCAGCTTGTGCAAATTAACAACATGTTCATGATTGTAATCTACTTTTTTGTTATTATATATATATATTTTATTTGACAGCCGAAACTTGGGTGTATCTTGTCACCAGGTTATTTGTCACTCATGCGCATGTTGAGTGTTGAGAACTACAGTACACTCCTGATAAGACGATGCCCAGGGGAACAGAACAAAAAATCAACTTAACCGCAAATCAACTTAAGTGGAGTGTAACCAAATAAGCAAAAATAAGTTTGAATAAAGCTAGCCAATCTAAAATATGTATGGTCCTTCATATCGTCGAAACTAGATTGCCTAGTATGCCAATTTCCTCGGCATGATTTTCTGTTGCATGCCAGACTTTTCAACTGTATCGATCAGTTTGATCGTTCTTTTCAGCGATTGGGTTGTCAATCTTTTGTTTGCCATTGTATTTCTAGACTTGACTTGAATTCTTGATAAAATTGATACTAATTAAGAGTCATTTGATAGAATGGCCTGGGATTAGAGAAATTTTTTTTTTTAATTCTAGACTTGAAGTTGCGACGATGTAAAATGGATAAATCAAAGCTATTTGATACTGCTTATGTACATTGAGCACGGAATCAGGCAAATCACATACATCACATTGGTGTTTGCCAAGCGTTCGCAGATATTCTTAACCAATGAAAATTTTTACTGGTAGCTTTTTTAACCAATGGAAATAATTGTTTGTGATATTATTGTGGTCATGAGTGATAAGAACATTGGCTTAAGCGACATCGTCTTATGTGGAGTGTTTTTTTATTTTTTTCTTTACTAATGTTATATTATAGGAAGAAGGGGGAGGGACCAAGAAAAAAATTTGACGTGGGTAAAAATCGATTTAAGCAACGTCGACGTGTCCAGAGTGCACTGTTGCTATCCTCAACAACTTCCGACGTGTGAATTTATCAGCATGGTGGTAGATTTTAGATTTTAACACTCACCCCACCATTTGTGTGGCTGGCTGAGAAAACTCGGAAAGATGTGCAAATTTCATAAATTGGGTTATGTATGCAGTGGTGTATACCACATCTTTCTGGTCATTTACCACTTTAAATTTTCTTTCTGTGTCTATTATAAATTTTGTTGCTATGAGAAACACTTCATCGTCTATTTTGGCTCATATTCCGAATCGAAGCTTGCCGCATCTTCCTGGGTTTTCTCAGCCAGCCTCACAATTCTTTACACATCTTTTTTTATTTTTTGCACTGACCTTCCCAAGATAACTAACTGGATATTACTGATTCATTACTTTACATCATTTATTTTTGGGTGCGGTTCCTGGCCTCCCATAGTGGGCAGGGCGCACTTACTGTCTTTTTTCCCCTTACAGCTGCTTTCCCAATTTGCCAAGAGCTCATATAGCATGGGATGTTGGTGCTATATAAATGTGCAGTTTTATTATTATTATTATTTTATTATTATTATTATTATTATTATTATTATTATATTATTATTATTATTATTATTATTATTATTATTATTATTATTATTATTATTATTATTTATTATTATATTATTATTATTATTATTATTATTATTATTATTATTATTATTATTATTATTATTATTATTATTATTATTATTATTATTATTATTATTTTATTATTATTATTATTATTATTATTATTATTATTATTATTATTATTATTATTATTATTATTATTATTATTATTATTATTATTATTACTATATTATTATTATTATTATTATTATTATTTCTGTCTTTATCTTGGAATGAGATTACTCTAGGCATGAATTCTTGGCTGATGTCAAATGCATAATTATTGTTTTTGGGAGGTGATATTTTTTTCCTTGTAAGTCATCTGTTATTTTGAATGTATAATATAGGCATTTGAGTGTATTCCTCTTTGCTGGATCTTGTGCTTGTTGTCCAGATAAAAGTTATAGGTGATCTCAAACTAAGTCTATTTACGGTATTCTCTTGGAATCTACATCTGATCCCTATTTGTTCACAGTTCCCCTTTGCCTTACTTTTTCTTGGTTGCTTTATTTGTAATTCTAGAATTTGGCTATCCCATTTTCCTTCTTTTTACTGGCGCTGATATAACCTAAATGTGTTGCAGCGCTGTAAAACCTTTTATAAACAAAAGCAAAGCAAAGATTGTTTATTCTGATATGATGCAATTATTAAACTTTTGTTACATCTCTCTAAATCTTATGCATCTTAGTGGATTTTTTTGTTTTGTTTTTGTTGTTGGCTTTTAAAGAGTTTTGGGCCTAAAACATTCATCACTCAGTGTTGGGTATTTTTAGTTCCTCGTTGTTTTATACTTTGACATTATAAAATGTCTCGTCTTTCTTCTCTTCAGAATTGCATACGACTTCAGATTTGATGATGCAATAGCTTATCACAACTGCACTGTGTATTCTTTTGACCCAAGGTACATTTCTACAGCAAGTTGATTCCTTTCATCTTTTTTATCATCATCATCATCATCATCATCATCATCATCATCATCATCATCATCATCATTGTCATCATCCTCATCCTCATCATCATCATCATCATCATCATCATCATCATTATCATCATCATCATTATCATCATCATCATCATCATCGTATCCTTACCATCATAACAATTGTCACCATCATCATCATCATCATCACCATCATCATCGTCATAACCTTCATCATCATCACCATGCTCCTCCTCATCATCATCATCGTTAGCTTCAGCTTTAACAAAAACTTTTTCTTCATAACAATGATAAATGCCAAAACCACATTCTCCCCCCTCTTCTCGTTGCAAAAAAAAAAAAAATCAATATTATTAAGCTGTTCACATATTTCAGGGCCTTTCAGAAAATTCAATTCTTTTTCACATAGTACTTATAATATGGGGGTTCCGATAGCTCAGTTGGTAGAGCACTCGCTTCACACACAAAGGGACCGTTATCGATCCCGGGTGCAGATGAGATTTTCTCTGACCTCCCACCCCCCTGTCCACCCAGCAGTGAATGGGTAGCTGAGTCGCTGAGATTTGGCAGAAAGTACTTTGCAATAGACTAACGTCCTATCCAAAGGATAGCAAGCAATTGTTATTGTCCGTTTTACGCTATAGAAACTGGTACAAACTCTGGCTCCATGGGCCACATGGCTCTGAATACAATAATCTTAACATCAGATTAAAACATGTTTGCAATCCACAGCATGAAAATGAGAGATCATCGGCGTAGCCGACGAGTATACTTTAATAGAATTGGAATCGGGGCTGAGGACAAAGATGACTTTATACCTAGACAAGACAGCTATGCCACATCATCTGACCGTTGGAAAATCATGAAGCTAAGTTCTATAATGAAGAGCTTAGGACACAGTCCGGTATGATATGTATTTTGTTTTGAGCATGAGTGTGTATTTGTATTTGTGTGTGTCTGCATGTGCAGTCTGGTGGTAATGGGTCCACAATGCGGCTTTGTGCTCTCTCGATATGACCTGCATTTCGACTGTTAGATTCCTGGTTCGAGTCCTGCTCTTGTACGTGCAAAGTTTAGTCGTAGGAAACAAGTCTTTACTCACATTTTATTTTCACAAGATTATTTGAAATCCAGTCACGTCCCTCCAATCCAAACATATCCATTACCAGAATTTTTTTCAGGATTACAAAGACATCCTAGGTGGGGTTCCTTAGCTCCCACAGTGGGCAGGGAGGCGCTTACAATGTCTTCTATCCCCTATATATGTTTTCCAACATGCTTTCTGTCTTTGTCTTGGAATGAGATTACTTGATTTTGTCCTCGCCCTGGCCGGATACCCTAGCTGGGAAGGAAATAGTCAAATGCATAGTTAGTTTTGGGATATGATTTTTTTTTTTTCATTGCAAATCATCTCTGTTATATGTATTATATTTTCTTTATATTATATATGATTTGTAAAAATTTGAGTGTATTCCTCCTAGTGGGGACCTGTGCTTGTGTCTGGATGAGTCTTTTGGGTGATCTCAAACTAAATACTTTGATAGTGTGCTCTTGGAATCTGGATCTATTTCCTATTTGAACAAATTCCCCTTTGTCTTACCTTTTCTTGAGTGCTTGAATTATAATTCTAGAACTTTTTATTAATCCATTTTCTTCCCGTTTACTGGCACTGATATGACCTTAATGTGTTGCAAGTGCTGTAAAACCCTTAAAAACAAACAAACAAACAAACACATCCAGATAGTGGAATCAGTCCTTAAAGTGTAAAAAAAAAACCCCCAAAAAACTTTAGCTTTTTTTATTTAGTGCAATATCCACTAAAAATGCTCAAAGTGCTTTACAAAGGGTCCCTGACCAACGCGTAACATATAGAACAAGACATGACCCATTTTATGCGATATTACAATTTTTCCAACAGAGACAACGCTCTTAACGACCAGGTACTCTTTTTACACCTGAGTACGGTGAGAGTTGTGAGTAAAGAGTTTTTTCCAAGGACTCAACTATGCGCCGAGCGGGGCTCAAACCCAGTACTTTTCGATCCGAAAGCAAGTGTCATACCACTAGACCAATAGCCGCTCAAACGTGTACAAATAAAGAAGAAAAAGATCCGCCCTAGGCAACCCATTCGGATAATGGAGACATCCAGATTGTGGAGTTCTGGATATAAGAGACACGATTGTACTGTATACTGGGTGATCAATGAAGATGATAGGGTTATTTTATTGTGCGGCTATGTGGTCTTGTGGTATGACACTCGTTTTCGGATCGGAAGGCCCTGGGTTTGATTCCCGCTCGGCGCATAGTTGAGTCCTTGGAAAAGGCTCTTTACTCACATTCTCTCAACCATACTCAAGTGGAAAATGAGTACCTGGCCGTAAACAGCGTTGTCTCTGTCGAAAAACAAAATTGTAATATCGCATACCAGGCATCATTCATGTCTCGTCCTACATGTTACGTGTTGCTGTTAAGCAAGGACTCTTTGTAAAGCACTTTGAGCATGTTTAGTGGATATTATACTTTATAAAACCTCAAGTTTATAGATAGATTTATAAGGTAACACTTGTTCACCAATAATTTCTATTACTTAATCTCTTCAATGCAGGACATGGTGTCGTTGGTGAAAATGGATGTTGAAAGCAGTGAATGGCCGATCCTCAAAAATATGATGGATGAAAATGTCATTGAGCGATTGCCTCAGGTGTTGATAGAATGGCATCTATTCACCGACCACCCTCCACGATCTCAGTAAGTTTATCTTGGTAATTAAATATTGAGCTTAATAATGTACGGGGGTCCTGATAGCTCAGTTGGTAGGGCACTCACTTCAATAAAAAATAAAAAAATAAATTGAGCTTTTATATAGCGGAATATCCACTAAATGTGCTCAAAGCGCTTTACAAGGGGTCCCTGGTCAACAGCAACATTTACCATGTAGGACGGGACAATCCGCCTGTTAGGCGATATTACAATTTTTCGGACAAAGACACCGCTTTTAACGGCCAGGTACTCATTTTACATCTGAGTACAGTGAGAGAATGTGAGTAAAGAGCCTTTTCCAAGGACTCAACTATGCGCCGAGCGCGAGGCTCGAACCCAGGATCTTCAGATCCGAAAGCGAGTGTCATACCACTAGACCACATAGCCGCACTTTACACGCAATGGGACTGAGATCGATCCCGGGTGAAGTCAGGATTTTTTCCCGACCCCTCGGTCCACCCAGCAGTGACTAGGGTAGCCGAGTCTGTTGGATTTGGTGAACAGTACTTTGCAATAGACTAGCATCCTATCCAAAGGATAGCAAGAAATTGCTATTGTCCATTTCACGCTTTAGAATCTGGGATAAACTCCGGCTCCATGGGCCTAATGGCTCTGATGGACTACTTTAAAACATTTTTTTTTGAAGTAATGGACCATATCAATGGCCCGTTGATCTAACCTCTGAAGTATTAATTAGCTGTTGTTGCCCATTCACTCACTCAATCCTAGAGATTTTTGCTACTTTTCAAAATTGGAAAAAATGTATTAAAACTGAGCATGTGCATAGATAGTTTTATTCAACTACCATTAACATGTAAAAACTAAAAACATTAGCTTTGATACTACGCCTTTAATTTTTCTCAGGAAAATGTAATAAATAGGCTTGGGGTAAAAGTAACGTCGGGTATACTACGGATATAGTCGGTGTTAGGGTTGAGTGAGTTAAACACTACATGAAATAGGTAATATCTGCCTTCTAAAGTTTTGAGACACAACAGGCATATTTTTGTGTTGATTTTAATACTCTAAAGCATTTTTCCACTCTTTTTTTTTTCTTCTTTTCTTTTTCTGAAAGGTATGAAGAACTTCTTGATAACTACAAACGATTTCAACAATTAGGGTTCAAGAAATTCTGGATGCGGAATGAGGGCCGTAACCACTGGCTGCCAAAGATGGAGACACAGGCAGAAACTGCATGGATAAATTCTCACTTCAAGCCAAAGGGGTGATGCAGGAGGAGATATTTGTTGGATTTTTGGTATACTTAATTACCCAAGTGCCATTGTAACTGGATGTGTAGGCGTCACCTTTTCTCATCGTGAGGTATGGACTTATGGTTCTTATTTATTTATGTTCAAATAAAATAAAAAATGAAACAAACAAGGGAAACATAATGGAACCATATCCTGTGTGTGTGTGTGTGTGTGTGTGTGTGTGTGTGTGTGTGTGTGTGTATGTGTATGTGTGTGTGTGTGTGTTTGTATTATTTATATTTGTTGACACTTATCTTTTTTAGTTAATTCATCTTTTTTTTGTTGTATGTGTGTGTGTGTGTGTGTGTGTGTGTGTGTATGTGTGTGTGTGTGTGTGTTTGTACTATTTAAATTTGTTTTTGTTTTGACACTTATCTTTTAAAATTTATTTGACTTTTTGTTTTGTATGTTTGTGTGTGTGTATGTGTGTGTGTATGTGTGTGTGTGTGTGTGTGTGTGTGCATGTGCTTGTGTGTGTGTTTGTATTATTTAAATTTGTTTTTGTTTTGACATTTATCTTCTTGAGTATATTTATCGTTTTATTTTGTTAAGTTTCAAATTTCTTTTTTAATTTTTTTTCCTGACCTTGTGCAATCATGTCTGTAACCATCTGACTCTAGTCTATTGGTATATTCTTTTAATTTTTGTTACTCTTAGATTTGTACATTTCCTTTGTAAATATGATCTATATGGGATTTGCTTGAAGTTTTTGTCCGTGCATTTGGGGATTTCTAATGTGTTTATGCAGTTGTAGAATCCCAAGAAACACCAAGAGGAGGAAATATCATAAAAGATCCCAATAAAAGAATACCTGCATTCCACAATGCCAGGAAATACCTCTTTAACAGGACATAGCAGAACTGCATCATATATGTGTAGATGGAAACTTGGGGAACAGTGATGCCTTTGGAAATGTCAGGCGGCTCCAGAGGCCAGCGATCACATCGTCCTCCACTGTCCAGCGACTAAACTTGAAGGTGGCTACGAAAACGTCCTTAGGGCGGAGGAAGACTTTCGAAGCTGTGTTGACGAAATGAATTTGGAGGTGTAGCCATACGCTACTACTACTACTACTACTAATACTACTACTACTACTACTACTACTACTACTACTACTACTACTACTACTACTACTACTACTACTACTACTACTACTACTGCTACTGCTGCTGCTGCTGCTGCTGCTGCTGCTCTACTAGCTACTGCTACTGCTACTGCTACTACTACTACTACTACTACTACTACTACTACTACTACTACTGCTATTACTTACTGCTATTACTACTGCTATACTACTACTCTATACACTACTACTACTATTACTACTACACTATATACTACTACTACTACTATATACTATTACTATTCTACTACTTACTACTTACTACTACTACTACTACTACTACTACTACTACTACTACTACTACTAAATACTACTACTACTACTACTACTACTACTACTACTACTACTACTACTACTACTACTACTACTACTACTACTACTACTACTACTAGAATCTCTTGAGAGCCATAATGGACTTTCACTACCCTATCTTATAAGATTTGTTTTTTCTTCTCCACCATAAAAACAGTTGCCTCTGTGATCAGATATTTTTTAAAATCTTTCTTTTTTTTTCTTTTTTTTTTTTAAGTTTCACCATTTACAACTGGTCTCTATCTACATATTATTTTTCTCTTATTGCTTTATTGTTCCACAGGTTAAACTGAATAATCAGTTCGGTGATCTGAATGTGTTTCAGGTCTATCTTTGAAGTGTCAATTTGTTTCATTTGACCCCCCCCCCCTATTTTTCACAGAAACGAAACAATCACCTTAGCGGTGACTTAGTCAATGGTATAGCCTCAGGTTGACCCGGGGTCACACTAGCTAAATTTGGGGGAATCCCATGGTCAGTCAGTTACCACGATAATACCAATTGAACTATTCTCACTTTAAGATTGTTGTAAGGAATGGACCATTTATCAAAACTTTACATAAAGTAAGTTATATCTCTATTGTTAAGAATCTAAAAGTATGAAAAAACATATGTAAACAATGATATTATATGTTATAATGTGACCGATGGACCAATGCAATTTCCTCCTTTTTGACATATTGCCATTATCATCACTGAGTGATGATGCTAAATAGCGAAAAATGAATATAACAGCTGAAAAAGAGAACAAAATACCAAACACAGAACGTTTCGGGCTCAAAACCCTTCTTCAGCCAACAAAAAAAAAACAAAAACAATAAAGACCTAAATACATTAATAGACGACGTGTATCTGGAATTTCATAATGTATTTATTATGTCCTTATTGTTTTTTGTTGTTGGCTGAAGAATGGTTTTGAGCCCGAAACGTTCCGTGTTTGGTATTTTGTTCGGTTTTTTTAAAGCTGTTATAATCATTTTTGTTTATTATTGTTTCAGAGTGCTCCAACTCTAACTGGTATCTCACTGATCGCTAATTAATTTGCTATGTTAATATCATGTTTATATTGTACTATCATATTTCTTTCAGAATCACATTGAAATAAATCTCAGTAATATTATGGGGTGAGTCACGTTGTTTGTTCAGCCATTTTGTTCATTAATTTATTGAAAATGATTTAACCCTTTCCTTACCACCCATAGGAAAATCGTCACATTCGTTACGATGCAGCCAACATTTTTCTCATTCTCACTTCTTTTGTGCATCACAAAATATAAAGAAATGCTTTGATTACAGCTATAAATACTAAACACTGTGTTGTTGAGGTCATTTTTCTGAACAACATTCTGTATAGAAGGCAGTTGTTACTTTTTTGTTTGATTAGGAAAAGTCTATATTTGTGTCGGATAGGTGTGAATTTTAGGGGGAAATTCTAAAAATGGCTGGTAAGGAGAGAAGTTAAAAAACACATTTTTTTCTTTGGTTTTGATTGCATGTTTGATTTTTTCTAAAGGATGTTTTTCTTATGTTATTCATTCATCTGGGTGGGGTTCCTGATCTCCCATAGTGGGCAGGGAGATACTGTACTTATTGTGTCCTCTATCCCCCTGTATCTGTTTTCCAATTTGCTTTCTGTCTTTGTCTTGGAATGAGATTACTTGGTTGTGTTCTGGCCCTGGTCGGATGCCCTGACTGGGAGGGAAACAGTCAAATGTATAGTTAGAGTTTTGGGAGACTATACTTTTTTCCTTCTCTCTGTTATGCACCGTATTATGTTTTGTTAAAATATTATAAAAGGTTGTAAACATTTGAGTGTGTTCCTCATAGTGGGGACCTGTGCTTGTGTCTGATGAGACTTTTAGGTGATCTCAAACTAAGTACTTTGATAGTGTGCTCTTGGAATCTACATCTGTTTCCTATTTGAACCAATTCTTACATTTTCTTGGGTGCTTTAATTGTAATTCTTGAACCTTTTTACTATCCAATTTCTTCGTTTTAACTGGCGCTGATATGGCCTTAATGTGTTACAAGCGTCGTAAAACCTCTAAAAACAAAAAAAAAAAAAAAACAACAAAAAGCAAAAACAAACAATTATTCATTAATTTTTTCATCAGTTATTACCATAGCAATGTCGGGACCGGATTACTGTTGGTTTACAGACAAACCAGCGTGGATCTGATTATCAATGCGGCCAACTGGGTGGGGTTCCTGACCTCCCATAGTTGGCAAGGAGGTACTTACTGTGTCTTATATCCTAGTATACTGGGTGGGGTTCCTGACCTCCCATAGTTGGCAAGGAGGTACTTACTGTGTCTTATATCCTAGTATACTGGGTGGAGTTCCTGACCTCCCATAGTGGGCAGGGAGATACTGTACTTACTGTGTCCTCTATCCCCATATATATGTTTTCCAACTTGCTTTCTGTCTTTGTCTTGGAATGAGATTACTTGGTTTTGTCCTGGCCATGGCCAGATGCCCTTACTGAGAGGGAAACAGTCAGATGTAAAAATAGTTTTGGGAAATGGTATTATTTTCCTTGTAAATCATCTCTCTGTTATACACTGTATTTTGTTTGTTTACACATTATATGAATGGCTAGGTGGTCTTGTGGTATGATATACCCCTTTGGATCAGAAAGTCTCGGGCTTGAGTCGCATTCTCAGCGGAGCATAGTTGAGTCATTGGAAAAGGCTCTTAACGCACATTTTCTATAAAATGAGTACCCGGCGTTCACAGTGTTGTCTATGTTGGGAAGAAAAAAATGTAATTTCGCCTAGCACTGTATTATGTCTCGTCCTACATGTTAAGTGTTGCTACTGGCTAGTCACCCCATGCAAAGCGCATTGAGCAATATAAAAGCTCATGTTTTTTTTTTTGTTTTTTTTTTTTACTCCAAGTTGGGTTTTTTTAAGGAGAATGATATAGCAACATTATCACACAATATTTTTTTTTTGAAAGAAAGGAAAAACAGTAGAATACAGTGGGTGGGGATCCTGACCTCCCATAGCGGGCAGGGAGGTACATGCTGTGTCTTCTATCCCCATATATCTATTTTCCAACATGCTTTCTGTCTTTGTCTTGGAATGAGATTACTTGGTTTTTTTTCCTGGTCCTGGCTGAGAGGGAAACAGTCAAATGCATAGTTATTGTTTTGGGAGGTGATATTTTTTTCCTTGTAAATCATCTCTCTGTTGTGTATTATTATATTTATTATTTTGAGTTTATAATGTAAGCATTTGAGTGTATTCCTCTTAGTGGGGGCCGTGCTTGTGTCTGGATGAGACTTTTGGGTGATCTCAAACTAAGTACTTTGACGGTGTGCTCTTGGAATTTACATCTAATCCCTATTTGAACCAATTCCCCTTTGTCTCACCTTTTCTTTTGTGCTTTAATTGTAATTCTAGAACTTTTTACTATCCCATTTTCTTCCTTTTTACTGGCGCTTATATGACCTTAATGTGTTGCATGCGCCGTAAAACCCTCAAAAACAAACAAAACAAATAGTAGAATACACCAGCTTGGACATATATTTGCCTTCAAGTTTGGTTTTATTTTTTCACATTTTACCTGTGCTCAATGTGGCCACAACCGATGGCACGGACAATATCAAGCCGATAATATGAGAATACGATTCAATAGTCTGATATCACGCCGCCCGGCAACGGCGGCCATCTTGGTTCTAAACAAAGAAAATCATTACTTTTTATTTTTCATGTTGGCTAGAACTTTTCATATGTCTTGTGATCAGAATGTGTAAAAGTCAAAACATGATCAAATGTATGTGTTTTTTTCCCTCTAGATATCCTTTATGCTCGCCTGAGAAATATTTCATACGGGCGTCCGCCATTGTTCCGATAGTTTAGAGACAGTGTTACTAAGTTACCATGCGTCATTTGGAAGGAAGTGACGTTACGACTGTTGAAGAGTATTCCTCCCACCAACCCCATTTGGCTGTTGTAGTTGTAGTTTTTTATTACAGTTGTTATTCTATCTTTCACTTTTTATGTTTTCTGGAAGCATTGGAATATTATAAACATCGCCATTAACATACACAATCATCAAATCAAAGAAAAAGCGTCACACACTGTAAGGTTTAGGGAGCTGGTCGACGAAACGCAGATAGCAAAGTCTCTATAGCACTTCTCATATCTGCTGAGGCACGTTTCTATTAGGATAACTTCTTCTTCTTCTTCTTCTCCTTCTTCTTCTTCTTCTTCTTCTTCGTCTTCTTTGTCTGGTACTGTTTGTTTGAATTGCACCCTTTCATATTTGATTACGTAACCAAAGGGGCCAAATTGACACCAAATCAAATTTGGATAAATCATCTATCGAATAGTCATTCTTGCTGCGGTTCACGAGCTCCCATAGTGGGCAGGGAGGTCATAGCTTTGTCTATTATCTGTTTTCCAATTGCTTTCTTCTGTCTTTGTCTTGGAATGAGATTGCCTAGTTTTGTCCTGACCCTGGCCGGAGTTCTTGGCTGGGATGGAAACACTCGAATGTATAGTTATAGTTTTGAGAGATGATATTTTTTCCCTTGTAATTGTGAACTCTCTGTTCTGTATTGTTATTTTTTAAATCTTTAACATATGATTTGTAAACAGTTGAGTGCATTCTTCTAAGTGGGATCTTGTGCTGTTGTCTGGATAAGACTTTTAGGTGATTTCAAACTAAGTACACTGATATTGTGTTCTTGGAATCTACATCTGTTCCCAATTTGTACCATTCCCCTTTATCTTACTTTTTCATCTAGTCCTTTTAATTGTACATCTAGAATGTTATCTAGAATATTATAATTTTTCAGACAGAGACAACGCTGTTAACGGCCCCGGTACTCATTTTACACCTGAGTACGGTGAGAGAATGTGAGTAAAGAGCCTTTTCCAAGGACTCAACTATGCACTGAGCGAAAGTGTCATACCACTAGACCACATAGCCGCACTATATATATATATATATATATATATATATATATATATATATAATAATAATAATAATAATAATACACATTTATATAGCGCTCATTCTCGTGTAAAACACAAGCTCTGGGCACTTTACAATATAAATATCAATTTTAAGTGAAAAAAAATAAAAAATAAAATAATAATAACAATAACAATTCATAGCCAAATCAAGGATTCATATAGAGTCAAGAAAAACAAATACAGTAAAAATGTGCCTTGAGATTCTTTTTAAAAGTAGGTAAAGACTTGCACTCCCTCAGACCACGTGGTAGTTCATTCCAAATCTTGGGGCCGAAACAAGCAAACGATCTATCACCAATTTTTGTTCTTGATCTTTTTTCCGAAATTTTCGTTTGGTCATTACATGATCTTAAAGTGTAATTTTCAAATTTACACATGACCACGTGATCTGTGAGATATGCCGGTGCTATACCAGCCAAACACTTATAAACAAGACACGCTGCTTTGTAATATGTGCGCTTTTCAATGGGCAACCAGTGGAGAGAGGCCAACAAAGGGGTTGCATGATCAAATTTTTTTTTGCCAAAAACTAATCTTGCTGCACTGTTTTGCAGTAGTTGCAATTGTTTAATAGAAGCCTGAGGCAAGTTGACAAGCAGCGAGTTACAATAGTCTAGTTTCGAAAAAATGAGGGAAACAACCAATGTTTTACATGTTCCAATTGCAATATACTGACGGATCGAACTGATTTTCTTCAATTGAAAGTATAAAGATTTACAGAGAGCAGAAATGTGAGCTGACATTTTCATTTCTGAATCAAAATAGACACCCAAATTTTTCACAGTCTTTGAAACTTTGATCTTTTCACCCCCAATCAACACCTCAAGACCATCATTCACCTTCAACTGCCCTCTATTTCCCACAATCATCACTTCTGTTTTTGACTCATTCATTTTCAACTTGTTTGCATCCATCCACTCCTTCACATCCGTCACACATTCTTCCACACGTTTCACAATATTTTCGAGATTTTTAGTTTTATCAGTAGCATAAAGTTGCGTATCATCTGCATAGAGATGATAGCGCAGCCCATGACCAGTGATGACATTAGATAATGGAGAAGTATACAAAACAAAAAGAATATATATATATATATATATATATATATATATATATATATATATATATATATATATATATATATATATATATATATATCATTATCATTTGTCCTAAAATGTGGACTACTGTCCTTGACCTTGCTTTGGAATGAGATTGGAGATTGTTGGCTGAATGAACCCTGTCAGGGAACTTTTTCCCGAGAGGGATATTATGGGATGGATGATGGTGGCGATGATAGTGATCACGATGACGATGATGGTGATGATGGAGAAGATGATGGTGATAGTGATTGTGATAACCAGCGCCGGTGTCATCTGGAGCCAGAATTTATTTCCGTTTTTGTAGCGTAATATATAGAAAGTAATAATTTCTTGTTATCCATTTGATAGGACTTTAACCCTCTACTTACCAGCCATTTCAAAACTTCACACCCGTCAGACACGAAAACAGACATAATTTACTCAAACAATAAAGCAACAGCCACATTCTATACTATACGTTCGACAATAATAATATGGGCTCTATTACAGAATGTCAAGATTTTATAGCTCTAGCAAAACGAAATGAAATCTTGATGAGAAAAGTGACGGTTGCTGCGTCGTAAAATGTGACGATTTTCAAATAGGTGGTAAGGAGAGGCTTATTATTGACTCAGACCGGTTAAGGATGGATGGTTCTAAGTATTTGCTTGCTCTAGATATATGCTATTAAAAAAAATTCTTGTAATTAAGTCGGTTTTGTAGTCACTTTGAGAGCCATATATATTAAACACATGTAGCTCATTGTAATTGTAAATAACGGAAATCTAAAAAAAAAAAAAAAAAAAAAAAATGACGTAAAATATTGCCCATTACAACAATGTTAAACTAGGCCCATACGTGGGTTCGGATGTTAGACCTGCATATTTATGCACGTCGGATAGGCCGCAAATGTCAATGATAACATCCGATAACATCCGATCTCATTCCTAAACAGCACGTAGCCTGCACAAACACTTCCTGTTTGCTTATCACCAATCAGCGTGCTATAATATTAATTTGCTCCATGCCAACCAAACTCCCCCTCTCTCTCTCTCTCTCTCTCTCTCTCTCTCTATCTTCTATCTATCTCATCTTCTCTCTCTCTATCTATCTCTCTCTATCTATCTCTCTCTATCTCTCTATCTCTATCTGCCTCTCTCTATCTGCCTCTCTCTCTCTGTCTCTCTCTCTCTCTCACTCTCACTCCTCCTCCTCCTTTTCTATTTATCTATCTATCTAACTGTCTCTCTCTGCATCTTTTTGTCTATCTATCCATCTATCTGTCTCTCTCTCCTTTCTTTCTCTCTCTCTCTCTCTCTCTCTCTGTCTCTCTCTCTCTCCTCCTTTTCTATTTATCTCTAACTGTCTCCCTCTCCATCTTTCTGTCTATCTATCCATTAACTGTATCTCTCTCTCCTTTCTCTCTCTCTCTCTGTCTCTCTCTTTCTCTCTCTGTATCTATCTATCTCTCTCTCTCTCCTTCTCTCTCCTTTTCTATTTATCTATCTATCTGTCTCTCTCTCTCCATCTTTCTGTCTATCTATCCATTTATCTCTCTCTCTCTCTCTCTCTCTCTCCTCTCTCCTTTTCTATTTATCTATCTATCTGTCTCTCTCTCTCTCCATCTTTCTGTCTATCTATCCATTTATCTATCTATCTCTCTCTCTCTCTCTCTCTCTCTCTCTCTCTCTCTCTCTTTTTTTTTTTTTTAATGTTTATTTCTAATCCCTCACCACTGATTGATGGGTTGTGGGGTCTGTTTTGATTTACCGGAAAGTAATTTTCTACAGATTAGCGCCACGTTCATAATTTTTTTTTGTAGATATTATAATTTCTCTAGTAGTCTCAGGTTTAACTAGGGATTTTAGACAAGTTGGGAGTCCTAACGAATTAAAAACAATTCTGGCCAAAATATTTTTTAAATGTCCATGTGCATGACTGTAAGCCATAAAGGAGTATGTATGAAGGTAAAAAACACGTCATGTCAAGAGATAGTTTACGCTTGGCTAAGAAGCTCACAACATTGCCATCCGGAAGTATATCGGACCAACACATAAATCTATGTGTAACCTTGAACGTTTATAGATAGTATACAGATGACGTCACTCAGGCCTTTGTAATTGTTTTTGCCATCTGCGTTTGTGAGTTGTTCTCACTAAACTGTATTAACCAAACTATAAAAGTTCATGGTTACACATAGTTTGTGTGTTGGTCCGTGATACTACCGGATGGCAATGTTGTGAACTCCTTGGCCAAGCGCATTCTATCTATAGTCTGGTTAATACAGTTTCGTGAGAATTACTCATACGCACGCGGATGGCAAAAAGCAATAACAAAGACCTGAGTGACGTTAACTTCATTCTATCTATAATATTGGGTGACCTACGACGAGTATAATATTATATCATTGCCTACGATAAGACATGTAAAACACTCATACACACACGTACACACACCACACATTTATCGATACGGTAATTAATTCCCTCGTGTGTTTTTTTGTTGTTGTTGGAAGGTGATCTGTTTGTTTTGTTTGGTTTTGTGTTTTGTTTCTTTTATGTTTTTGTTGCATAGAAATAGATTTAATTTTTTAGATTTTTCTATTCAAGTTAACTATTGTGGTTTTTGTTTGTTTGTTCATTTGTTTTGTTTTACTTCTTCTTTGATTTCTTTTGCTATATTTTCCCATGACCTTTCCCCAATCTGCCGCCCCCCCCCCCTTCCCCCACCCCACACCCTCTCCCACTCCCCTACCTATTTTTGATACTGATTTATCTATCGCTTGTCACGTAGCTTACCATAGTGGGCAGGGGGAGGGGGGGGGGGTACTTACCGTGTCTTCTATCCCCTTATATCTGTTTTCCAACATGCTTTCTGTCTTTGTCTTGGAATGAGATTACTTGGTTTTGTCCTGGTCCTGGCCAGATGCCCTGGTTGAGAGGGAAACAGTCGAATGTATAGTTAGTTTTGGGAGATGATATTTTTTTCATTTTAACTCATCTCTCTGTTATGCACTGTATTATGCTTTCTTTATATTATATATGATTTGTAAAACATTTGAGTGTGTTCCTCTTAGCAGGGACCTGTGCTTGTGTCTGGATGAGACTTTTAGTGATCTCAAACTAAGTACTTTGATAGAGTGCTTTTGGAATCTACACCTGTTTCTTATTTGAACCAATTCCCCTTTGTCTTCCCTTTTCTTGGATGCTTTTTTGTAACTCTAGAACTTTTTACTATCCCATTTTCTTCCTTTTTACTGACGCTGATATGACCTTAATGTGTTGCAAGCGCCGTAAAACCCTTAACAACATAAAACATAAACACGTACCTTACGGAACGTTTAAATTGTACTTTATAAAAGAGATTAAAAACATTTACCCGGTTCTTGACTATGATTGTAACCCGATACTCGTCGATTCAAAGGCTAGTAGTAGTAGCGTATGGCTACACCTCCAAATTTATTTCGTCAACCCACCTTTTAAAGTCTTCCTCCGCCCTAAGGATGGTTTCGTAGACACCTTCAAGTATAGTGACTGGACAGTGGAGGACGATGTGATCGCTGGTCTCTGGGGCTGCCTGACATTTCTGGCAGGTATCACTGTTTCCAAGTTTCCATCTGCACATATTTGATGCAGTTCTGCCATGTCCAGTTGTAGGAAATCCAGTATTTCCTGGCGTTATTGAATGCAGGCACTCTTTTGGTTGAAAAGAATCATTACGTTGCCGTCGTACAGGAGCTTGTGCGCTGCCATGACCCTGAAGGTGATACCAGCCTAGATCCAATCCTGCTGGAACAGCTGAAGATGAGTAGCCAGACCAAGAATGATCCAAACCGGCGTCCAGACAAGGTTCTTCCTTCTCCTGGACCCACACCTCCAACTCAATGAAAATCGATTCAAAGGCTAAGATGCGGCCATGTGGACTTGTGATATGACATTCGCTTTCGGATCGGAACGTCCTGGGTTCGAGCCTCGCTCGGCGCATAGTTGAGTCCTTGGAAAAGGCTCTTTACTCACATTCTCTCACCGTACTCTGGGTGTAAAATGAGCACCTAGCCGTCAACAGCGTTGTCTGTCGAAAAAAAAATGTAATATCGCCTGACAGGTGTCATGTCTCGTTCTAGATGTTACGTGTTGCTGCTGGTCACGGACCCTTTGTAAAGTCATTTGAGCATGTTTAGTGGATATTGCGCCATATAAAAGATGATGATGATGATGATGATGATGATGATGATGATGATTATGATTATGATGAGGATGATGATGATGATGAAGATGATAATGAATGCTATTATGTGTATAGCGTTCAAATATAATAATATAACACTACACTAATTGCCTCAAAGCTCTTAACCATAATACGATAACAATAATATTTATTTGGAAAAAGAAAACGCTTTACGTGTTTAACACACAATCACGGATGTGGCCTTTCAAACAAAACGAAACAACCTAAAAATCAATGGGGTTTTTTTTTAATCCATTAACCCTATCCTTACCAACTACGCTATATAAATTCATTATTTACTATTTATTTACTAAAAGCTAATAAATTATTTTTTTTTTTTAAAAGACGTGTCCATCTAACCAACCAAGTCCAAATACAATTATGACGCGGTATGAGGTCTAGTGGTATGACACTCTCTTTCGGATCGGAAGGTCCTGGGTTCGAGCCTCGCGCTCGGCGCATACATAGTTGAGTCCTTGGAAAAGGCTCTTTACTCACATTCTCTCATCGTACTCAGGTGTAAAATGAGTACCTGGCCGTTAACAGTGTTGTCTCTGCCCAAAAAAAATTGTAATACCGCCTAACAGGCGTCATGTATCGTCCTAAGTGTTTTGTGTGCTGTTGGCAAGGGACCCCTTGTAAAGCACTTTGAGCATGTTTAGTGGATATTGCGCTATATAAAAGCTCATTTTATTTTTTTATTTTAACTCTATCCTTACCAACTACGCTATATAAATTCATTATTTACTATTTATTTACTAAAAGCTAATATTTTTTTTTAAAGACTTGTCCATCTAACCAACCAAGTCCAAATACAATTATGATGCGGTACTATACGGTTGTTTCTTTCCTCAGGCCATATCAGCGGTTACTCATCGTTTCCAACGGGTAATAAATCATTAGGACGACACCACCTCTACCACTCAATCAATATATAGAATTGTGACAACTCATCGCTTACTTATAGATAGTATGCGCTTGGCTAAGAAGCTCATAACATTGCCATCCGGAAGTATAACGGACTAACACACAAAACTGTGTGTAACCATGAACGTTTATAGTCGGATTAATACAGTTCAGTGAGCATTACTCATAAACGCGGATGGCAAAAAACAATAACAAAGACCTGAGTGACGTCATCTTCGAACTATCTATAGTACATTGCATAAGTAAAGGGATAATAAGCTGCTTAAAGCTGTGGATTGTAAAAACTAATGAACAAAAAATGAATATAGATAATAATAGTTATGGTAACGTTTATTTGTATAGCTCCCAACCCGTTGACATAACAGCTCTAGGCGCACACAGTTGTAATACATCATTATAAACATTTGTGTACACACGCACACGCATTAATTTATACAAGCGTGTGCACACAAACTCGCACAACGACACACACAAACATACACATGCGCACACACACACACACACACACACATACACACACACCAAAACGAGCATATATGCGTACAGATATGAAAAATAGCAGGTAATATGAATTATTGAATAAAAATCATATCCGAACATTTAATTTAACAATAATTGCATATGAAGGGAGATTATGTTATGTCATGAGAATTCTGAAGAAGCGCATGTTTATCTTTCAAAATACAATGGAGTTTTCGTGCATCCGAGTATGTGAGAATAAATAATTGTAGGTTTGTTTTTTTTTTTAAGGATATTTTATTTAATCTATTAAGCATGCGTAAGCTACTCAGAATAAAATGGATGGATAGAATAAAAAATGAAGAATTATGGAAAAGAACACAGCAGAAACCAGTGGGAGAGGAAATAGGAAGAAGACGATGGAGGTGGATTGGACACACGCTAAGAAAGAATGACTCCACTATAACAAAGAAAGTATTGGACTGGAACCCTCAAGGCAGACGATCAAGGGGAAGGCCACGAGGAACATGGAGAAGAATTAAAGAAGCTGATATACAGAGAAGTGGTAAGACCTGGAATGAGATTAAAAAGATAGCCCAGGATAGAGAAGGATGGAAACTGTTTGTCTGTGGCCTATACCCTGACACAGGTGAAAAAGGCAATGATGAATGATGATGAAGCATCTAGTGTTGATAAAGGGGAAATCCGAAATGTCCACAGTATCTGTTTCGTCTAATAAATTGAAGCTTACAATTCAACACTTATCGTTATTTTTTTCACATTGATCTAGTAGCCTTTCATTTTAAATTCTCTTTGACCAGTTAAAATGTTCAAGGCATCTTCCATATTTTTATCTAATCAATGCGATTATGAAGAAGAGGAAGACAAAGGAGAGTTTGGATGGACAATATCAAGGAATGGACAGGAATGAAGATGGAGGAGGAACTCTTGGAGGAGGCCAACATCAGAGAAGAATGGCGGAAAGTGGTGAGGTCTGCATCCCGTGCATCCCACTGACGATCATTAGATCATGGGATTGATGATGGTGATGATGATGATGATGATGATGATTATGATGAGAATGATGATGATGATAATGATGATGATGATGATTATGATTATGATGAGGATGATCATGATGATGATTATGATTATGATTATGATGAGGATGATCATGATGATGATGATAATGATGATGATGATGATTATGATGAGGATGCTCATGATGATGATGATAATGATGATGATGATGAAGATGATAATGAATGCTATTATGTGTATAGCATTCAAATAAAATAATATAACACTACACTAATTGCCTCAAAGCTCTTAACCATGATACGATAACATTAACATTTATTTGAAAAAAGAAAACGTTGTACACAATCACGGATTTGGCCTTTCAAACAAAACGAAACGACCTAAAAATCAATGGGTTTTTTTAAAATCCATTAACCCTATCCTTACCAACTACTGGAAAATCGGCACACTCGTTATGATGCAATGAACATTTTTCTTACACAGAATTTGTATGTATATCACAGAATTTGAATAAAAATCTTTGCATAGACAGTATGCATTTGGCCAATAAGCTCACAACATTGCCATCCGGAAGTATAACGGACCAACACATAAAGCTCTGTGTAACCATGAACTTTTATAGTCTGGTTGATACAGTTTAGTGAGAATTACTCATAAACGCGGATGGCAAAAAAAAAAAAAAAACCAATAAGAAAGCCCCAAGTGGCGTCATATTAATTCTATCTGTAGTTTTAAAGAACGTAATGTTATTTTGTAGAGCAAAATTTATATTTAGCATGCTCTTAGTTCTGAGTTTTAATAGATAACATTTTGTAAGGAAGGCATGACATTTTGGTAAAAATGTTGAAAATGTTTGGTAAGGAAAGCTGTAACTCTCACGTTACCAGCCATTTTCAGGATTTTCCCCCCATAACTTCACATCCAACTAACACAAAAATAATTTTTTTATCACTCAAACACAATACCAGTAAGTTCTTGCGATACATAGAATTTCTTTAGCAAAACATGCACTACAAAACACTGTTCATTTTCTCTAAATCTTAAATTTTATGATGTACTAGAGAGATTTGAATTAGAAAAATGTTGGTTGTATCGTAACGAATGTGACGATTTTCTTATAGTTGGTAAGGAAAGAGTAACGAATTTGACGATTTTCCTATAGTTGGTAAGGAAAGAGTAACGAATGTGACGATCTTCCTATTGTTGGTAAGGAAAGAGTAACGAATGTGACGATTTTCCTATAGTTGGCAAGGAAAGAGTAACGAATGTGACGATTTTCCTATACGTAGTTGGTAAGGAAAGAGTAACGAATGTGACGATTTTCCTATAGTTGGTAAGGAAAGAGTAACGAATGTGACGATTTTCCTATAGTTGGTAAGGAAAGAGTAACGAATGTGACGATTTTCCTATAGTTGGTAAGGAAAGAGTTAATGTTGCAAGAATTTTTTGTTTATGCAGCGTCGAGTAGAAGGCTGTTTCTCCTTCATAGTGGAATCGATAGAATCAAATCAACGTGGGTGGGCTCCAGACTGTCTGTTCTGGTCTCCTTGATGATGGCAGAAACAGTAATTAGTGACCAACCTTCTCAAAACAGTATCATGTCGGATTGAATGTTACGTTATGCAGAGACAATAATTAGTAACCAAGCGTATCATAACGGTATCATATTGGATTGAACGTTATGCAGAGACAATAATTGTAACCAAGCTTCTGATAACGGTATCATGTTGGATTGAACGTTATGCAGAGCCAATAATTGTAACCAAGCGTGTCATAACGGTATCATGTTGGATTGAACGTTATGCAGAGACAATAATTGTAGCCAAGCGTGTCATAACGGTATCATATTGGATTGAACGTTATGCAGAGACAATAATTGTAACCAAGCTTCTGATAACGGTATCATGTTGGATTGAACGTTATGCAGAGACAATCATTGTAACCAAGCTTCTCATAACGGTATCATGTTTGATTGAACGTTATGCAGAGACAATCATTGTAACCAAGCTTCTCATAACGGTATCATGTTGGATCGAACGTTATGCAGAGACAATCATTGTAACCAAGCTTCTCATAATGGTATCATGGATTGAACGTTATGCAGAGACAATAATTGTAACCAAGCTTCTCATAACGGTATCATGGATTGAACGTTATGCAGAGACAATAATTGTAACCAAGCTTCTCATAACGGTATCATGTTTGATTGAACGTTATGCAGAGACAATAATTGTAACCAAGCTTCTCATAACGGTATCATGTTGGATTGAACGTTATGCAGAGGCAATCATTGTAACCAAGCTTCTCATAACGGTATCATGTTGGATTGAACGTTATGCAGAGACAATAATTGTAACCAAGCTTCTCATAACGGTATCATGTTAGATGGAACGTTATGCAGAGACAATAATTGTAACCAAGCTTCTCATAATGGTATCATGGATTGAACGTTATGCAGGGACAATAATTGTAACCAACCTTCTCATAACGGTATCATGTTGGATTGAACGTTATGCAGGGACTATAATTGTAACCAAGCGTATCATAACAGTATCATGTTGGATTGAACGTTATGCAGGGACAATAATTGTAACCAAGCTTCTCATAACGGTATCATGTTTGATTGAACGTTATGCAGGGACAATAATTGTAACCAACCTTCTCATAACGGTATCATGTTGGATTAAACGTTATGCAGAGACAATAATTGTAGCCAAGCGTGTCATAACGGTATCATGTTGGATTGAACGTTATGCAGAGACAATTGTAGCCAAGCGTGTCATAACGTTATCATGTTGGATTGAACGTTATGCAGAGACAATAATTGTAACCAAATGCATCATAACGGTATCATGTTGGATTGAACGTTATGCAGAGACAATAATTGTAGCCAAGCGTGTCATAACGGTATCATGTTGGATTGAACGTTATGCAGAGACAATAATTGTAACCAAGCTTCTCATAAAGGTATCATATTGGATTGAACGTTATACAGAGAATGATTGTAACCAAGCTTCTCATAACGGTATCATGTTGGATTGGACGTTATACAGAGAATGATTGTAACCAAGCTTCTCATAACGGTATCATGTTGGATTGGACGTTATACAGAGAATGATTGTAACCAAGCTTCTCATAACGGTATCATATTGGATTGAACGTTATACAGAGAATGATTGTAACCAAGCTTCTCATAACGGTATCATGTTGGATTGGACGTTATACAGAGACAATAATTGTAACCAAGCATCTCATAACGGTATCATGTTGGATTGAACGTTATGCAGACAATAATAGTAACCAAGCTTCTCATAACGGTATCATGTTGGATCGAACGTTATGCAGACAATAATAGTAACCAAGCTTCTCATAACGGTATCATGTTGGATCGAACGTTATGCAGACAATAATAGTAACCAATATTCTCAAAACGGTATCACATCTGATTGAACTTTTTGCAGAGACAATCATTGAAATTGTTATTAAGCACGTTTAGTTGATATTGCTCTGTATGCGCTGAAGAAATGAACAATTGCCCTATATGAAAATGGTCACAGCTCCCAATTAGTATCCGTCCGACATCAAACTTTCGCTAGGACGAGAGTTGTTTTACACAGTTCAATGTCGATCCTGGTCAAATATTACTACTTATAATAATAATAATAGGCTGTTTACCTTACCCTGCCTGCTACGACAACCATAACAGTGAGGGGTCATTTCCCTTTCCCTTTTCAATCATTATAAAAGTAGCAGCAAGGAATTGGGCCTATCAATGAAGTGTGACGGATTAGCGATACATTCTTGTACGTTGCCAATCTAGGCAGAAAGGAACGAAATTTATATATATATTTATATAATTTTATATTATTATCATTGTTATCATTATCATTATTATTATTATTATTATTATTATTATTATTATTATTATTATTATTATTATTATTATTATTATTATTTTATTGTTATTATTATTATTGTTATTATTATTATTATTATTATTATTATTATTATTATTATTATTATTATTATTATTATTATTATTATTATTTGACATAACGCCAGTATCCATAAATGGTGTTCAGATGTGATTTACAATAGATTTTTTTTTGGTCTTTTTTGTTTTGGTATCACACAAGTTCACATTCATTCGACTACAAAATCACCACAAAAGTCACACCGCATCCTGTTCGAAGGTTTTATATTATTTCATTTTATTTTATATGAATTAGTTGGTGGTTGGGGTTGGGGGGCGAGAGGGGGGGGGGGTTCCCGCTTGCGAAGTTGATCGAGCACTCGTTTCAGTTTCAAACACAAAGGGACTGAATCGATCCCGGGTGACTTTGATATTATATTATTTTTCCTCGATCTCCCGCCGCTCTATCCTCTTAGGAGTGATTGGGTAGCTGGGTCTGTCAGATCTGGCGTAAAGTTCCTTACGAGAGACTAGCGTCATATCCATAAGATAATTCACCGTACTCACGTGTAAAATGAGTACCTGGCCGTTAACAGCTTCGTCTCTGTCAGAAAAAAAAAAAACTGTAATATCGCCTAACGGGCGTCATGTGTCGTTCTACTTGCTACAGTGTTGCTGTTGGCCAGCGACCCTTTGTAAAGCGCTTTGAGCACATTTAGTGGATATATAAAAAGCTCAATACTAATACTACTACTACTACTACTACTACTACTACTACTACTACTACTACTACTACTACTACTACTACTACTACTACTACTACTACTACTACTACTACTACTACTACTACTACTACTACACTACTACTACTACTACTACTACTACTACTGCTGCTGCTGCTGCTACTACTACTACTACTACTACTACTACTACTACTACTACTACTACTACTACTACTACTACAACTACTACTACTACTGCTGCTGCTACTACTACTACTACTACTACTACTACTACTACTACTGCAATTACTTCTACTACCACTATTATTATTATTATTATTATTATTATTATTATTATTATTATTATTATTATTATTATAATCATCATCACCATCATCACCACCATCATCATCATCATCACCATCATCATCATCACCATCATCATCATCATCACCACCATCATCACCATCATCATCATCACCATCATCATCATCACCACCATCATCACCATCATCATCATCACCATCATCATCATCATCATCACCACCATCATCACCATCATCATCATCATCACCATCATCATCATCATCACCACCATCACCACCGTCATCACCATCATCATCATCATCATCATCATCATCATCATCATCATCATCATCATCACCACCACCACCACCATTCTACTCTCCTCGAATCCCTTTTAATAAATTCCAGGTTGGCAGTCTTGACGAGATTGTATATTTTTTTTCTCTCCCTCGAAATCCCTGACCATAACACACTGTTTCCATTGATAAGTCACCCTAACTTATTATGACTCGACTGTAGCCACTTACCAACCATTGACAATGCACCAGTGGCTTCCCATCTAGAAAATACAAATCATGGCTGTTTAAAAAAAATAAAATTATTGCTTGATTCTCAGTGTTTCGAATTATTAACGGGTGAGAGGACGATATTCCACTTATTTGTACTTGTACATTTCTGGGATAGCACCCTCTATAGTTTATTGACAAGTGTGAAAACAGTGAGCTGTGTTCAGTTAAAATTAAGCTATCGATATAGAACGAAGATGACGTCACTCAAGCCTTTGTTATTATATTTTGCCATCTAATGACGCATGGTAACTTAGTAAACTTAGTTTAGGTAAACTACTCACAAAATCTGCCAGCCGGTAGCACGTACCAACACCCAAAACTTTTTGTAAACTTGAACATTTCTAGTCTGATTGATAATTTTGTGAGAAGTACTCACCAAAAAGGCTGTCTGATAACAGTAACAAAGAGCTGAGTGACGTCGTCAGTTGCGTTCCAACTATTGTTTTAGATTTAGACCTCCAGTTGTGTGACTGTTTCTCAGTAAAATTCCTTTAACAGAGTGTAAATACTAAAGGTTACACCAAGTTTTGTGTGTTTGTTTAAATAATCTGGCGAACAGAACAGATGAGTAATTTGTGCGGCTATGTGGTCTTGTGGTATGACACTCGCTTTCGGATCGGAAGGTCCTGGGTTCGAGCCTCGCTCGGCGCATAGTTGAGTCCTTGGAAAAGGCTCCTTACTCACATTCTCTCACCGTACTCAGGTGTAAAATGAGTACCTGGCCGTTAACAGCGTTGACTCTGTCCGAAAAAAAATTTGTAATACCACCTACCAGGCGTCATGTCCCGTCCTAAGTGTTAAGTATTGCTGTTGCTAGGGAACCCTTGTAAATCGCTTTGAGCATGTTAGTGGAAATTGCGATATATAAAAGGTCAATTGAAAAAAAAAAGAAATCCTTACAAGAATAGCAATGCTTTTAGCACCAAAGAAGGAATAGGGAATGAGATTAGCGGAAGTGTAGCGTCCCTTGATTGGACGTCACCCATAGTCTGTGACGTCACTGCCCGAAAAGGTATTAGAGAGAGAACGTCATGTTGGTTGTGCGCATGCGTCTCTCGTCCTCGCGGATTTGTGGCACACTCGGGCAAACAAAGCTGATAGCTAGATGATGTTTGTAGACAATGGAATGAATGAGGTCGATGCCCCTGTCTGTGGTTTGTTTGAGTTTGATTTTAATTCTAATTTTAGATTATTCGTTTTTCGTTGGCGACACAAAAAAGGTAGTCCTTCAGAGCCATCAGGGCCATGGAGCCTGATTTTTATCTCCGTTTCTATAGTGTGAAACGACAGTAGAAATTGCTTGCTACCCTTTGGATAAGATATTAGTCAATCGCAAAGTACTTTTTTGCCAGTTTCAAGAATCAGCACTTCTGCGCTGAAACGGAGGGTGGGGGGGGGGGGGGGGGTAGAAAAACTTTCGACTTCACCTAGGGTTGATCTCCGTCTCTGCGTTTGAAAAAAATGAACTTTTATATAGCGCAATATCCACTCATTGTGCTCAAAGCGCTTTACAAGGGGTCCCTGACCAACAGCAACACGTAACATGTAGAACTAAACAAGACGCCTGTTAGGCGATATTACAATTTTTTTTTTCTGACAAAGACAGCACTGTTAACGGCCAGGTACTCATTTTACACCCTAGTACGGTGGGAGAATGTGAGTAAAGAGCCTTTTTTTCAAGGACTCAACTGTGCGCCGAGCGAGCGAGGCTCGAACCCAGGACCTTCCGATCCGAAAGCGAGTGTCATACCACAAGACCACATAGCCGCAGTACGCTAGCAATGGAGCTCTGCACCCCCCTATGTTGTTGTCAAGAATGACTTTAATTCTTCTTATCTTGTAGAAAACGTGAATTTGATATGGCCACGATCATTTTAACTCACTCAACCCTAACACCGACTATACCCGGGGTTACTTTTACCCCATGCCTATTTATTACATTTTTCTGAGACAAATTATAGGCGTAGTATCAAAGTTAATGTTTTTAGTTAACTCACTCAATCCTAGAATTTTTTGCTACTTTTTCAAAATTGGAATAAATGTATTAACAAGGAGCATATAGGTACATATATATTTTTATTTAACTATCATTGACATGTAAAAACTAAAAACATTAGCTTTGATAATACTACGCCTTTAATTTGTCTCAGAAAAAAAATGTAATAAATGGGCATGGCGTAAAAAAAAAAAAAAAAGTAACCCCGGGTGTCCTATGGATATAGTCGGTGCTAGGGTTGAGTGAGTTAATGGTAGTTGAATAAAAATATCTTTGCAATACTCATTTTGATACCTTTTTTCCAGTTTTGAAAAGTAGCAAAAATCTCTAGGTTTAGGATTGAGTGAGTTTCTAAGACAAACCCAAAATTCGATGCTGCTATGCATCAAGTTAACCTTGACCTGACACCATTTTGGAACGATTGGTAACCTATAGCTAGTTCGAAGATGACGTCACTCAGGTCTTTGTTATTGTGTTTTTGCCATCCGCGTTTATGAGTAATGCTCACTGAACTGTATTAAACGTTCATGGATACACACAGTTTTGTGTGTTGGTCCGTTATACGCCCGGATGGCAATGTTATGACCTTCTTAGCCAAGCGCATACTATCTATAAGATGTATTTTTCTTTTTAGATGAGCAAAACCGCGTGTGTGCATGTGTGTGTGTGCATGTGTGTGTGTGTGTATGTGTGTGTGTGTGTGTGTGTGTGTAAGGTGTGAGGACGGACACGATTCGTGTGTTTACTCCCTCCCCTACCTGCCTAGAGACTGTTTGTGTTGGGATTGATGCATTATAAGAGTAAGATGAAAGATGTGTTGGACAGTCATCATTCTTTCTTTCTTGTCAACGATAGACCTGACCTCCTGACCTGTGGATAAATTTACCTCTACTTCTCTTGTGTGGATAGAAACTTCTAGCAACATCAAGGTAGGTGATTATTGAAATTAATTAACATTAACATTGCGTTCCATAAAAGTACCGGGGTAAGAGTCAAAACGGCATCTGCTGTAACCATTAATTTAAACACCATGTAAGATTTTTTGGGCGGGTGGGGAGAAGGGTGTGTGTGTGTGTGTGTGGGGGGGGGGGGGGGGTTGTAGGAAGAGGGGAAGTAGGCCTAGTTTTTTTTTTTTTTTCTTTGTTCATTTTTTTTTTGGTTGATTTCTTTTGATAATAAAAATGGAAATAAAATTGGTCTTTATTCATCTTTAACTTTAAGGAAAATCTTTCTTTAGGTCCTGTCCTGAGAAAAGAACGAAATAACCCAGGCGTCAACCGCAGTGCAGCGACGCATAGTGGACAATAGGAACTGTTAATAATTGTTTGGGGAACGAATGAGGCTTGATATCATTACACGTTACAACTTAGGGAGAGGGGTGGGATAATATATATATTATGTTGCTATAGATAGTTCGAAGATGACGTCACTCAGGTCTTTGGTATTGTTTTTTGCCATCCATGTTTATGAGTAATGTTCACTGAACTGTATTGACCTGACTATAAACGTTCATGGATACACACAGTTTTGTGTGTTGGTCCGTTATACTTCCGGATGGCAATGTTATGAGTTTCTTAGCCAAGCGCATACTATCTATAATAATTGTACTCCATAGCATTACTAAGGGTAAGGGCAATAACTCACTAATAATAGGACACTATAACAATCATTCGCCTCCTCCTCCTCCTCCTCCTCCTCCTCCTCCTCCTCCTCCTCCTCATCATCATCATTATTAAATGCGTTGTGTCATTTACCCCAAAGGTTTGCTTGGTTTTCAGACCAGCAAACTTCAAATCATCATCATCATCATCATCATCATCATCATCATCATTATTAAATGCGTTGTGTCATTTAGCCCAAAGGTTTGCTTGGTTTTCAGACCAGCAAACTTCAAATCATCATCATCATCATCATCATCATCATCATCATCATCATCATTATTAAATGCGTTGTGTCATTTAGCCCAAAGGTTTGCTTGGTTTTCAGACCAGCAAACTTCAAATCATCATCATCATCATCATCATCATCATCATCATCATCATCATCATCATCATCATCATCATCATCATTATTAAATGCGTTGTGTCATTTAGCCCAAAGGTTTGCTTGGTTTTCAGACCAGCAAACTTCAAATCATCATCATCATTATCATCATCATCATCATCATCATCATCATCATCATCATCATCATCATCATCACCATCATCATCAAACGCTTTGTTGAATTTAGCCCAAAGTTTTTTTCTCGGTGTTGAGACCAGCAAATATTAAATTATCATAATATATGCCTGTCTCTTTGTTTTGGAGCCTACCGCATTCAATTTGTTTGATTGAATCAGGTTGGAGGGCAGGCAGGATTGAATTGCAAGAGATATTAACTACATGGTTATCCGGGCTGAGCATAGAAATCGTTGGGGCTGTCTGTGTGAATACAGTTTTGTTTTCTCGGTGAAGAGCGGGAGAGAGTCTTCGTTTTCTTCCTCCAGCCCCCCCCCCCCTCCCCCCCCCCCAACCACCACCTTTTTCTACCGTCACGAGAGTTATCGGATTACCTTTTTTCTTGAATATTATGATTTGAAGAGGGTTTTCATCCCCCCCCCCCCCCCCCCCCCATTCTCCCTCTGCGGGCTTTCTCCCCTCATCAGACCTGTGACCTTTATTTTTTTTTGCCTGGGAAAGCGGACAGGGTCTTCGTTTTTGTGCGGCTATGTCATGGTTCAGTTAGTAGTATGACGCTCGCTGTCTGATAAGAGGGTCCTGGGTTCGAGCCTCGCTCGGCGCATAGTTGAGTCCTTTTTAAATAATATAACAAGTTGAGGCCTGATTTATATAGGGTGGTGACTCGTAGTAACTGGTTCTAAACTATCGGAACAATGGCGGACGCCATTATCTCCATCACTGCCCTTATGAAATACCATCCGACGAGGATAAAAGTGTATCCAGAGGAGAAAAACAATATAAATCTGACCATGTTTTGACTTTTATACATTCTGATCGCATGACACGTCAAAAGTGGCGATTTTCTGTGTTTAGAAACAAGCTGCTGGTTGCTGGGCGGACATGACATCAGACTATTGAATCTTATTGGAGTTAGGATTTGGTTTAAAATACAAGACGCAATACGCTTTAACAGTCGTAACGTCACTTCCCTCGTAATGACGCATGGTAACTCTTTCGGAACTATGGCGGAACTCCTTATGAAAGATTTCTCCGACGAGCAAAAAAGCGTATCCAAAGGGGAAAAACATTATGAATCTGATCATGTTTTGACTTTTATACATTCTGATCACAAGACATATGAAACGTTCTAGCCAGCATGAAGAATAGCTGGGAGGGAGACCGTCAAATGTATGGTACTGTAACTATTTTTGAGAGATGATATTATTTTCCTATTATCTCTCCGTTACTATTTTTTCGGTTATCATGAATAGTTTTGAATAATGTATTATATTGTAGCTTACTTTGTACACACTCGAGTGTGTTTCTTCATATCGGGATCTTTGGTTTGTGCCTGGATTGGACTTAAGGTAATGTCAAACTAGGCACAACGGCTATTGTGCGGCTATGTGGTCTTGTACTATGACACTCGCTCTCGGATCGGAAGGTCCTGGGTTCGAGCCTCGCTCGGCGCATAGCTGAGTTCTTGAAAAAGGCTGTTTACTCACATTCTCTCATCGTACTCAGGTGTAAAATGAGTACCTGGTAGTTATCAGCGTTGTCTGTGTCCGAAAAAAAATATAATATCGCCTGAAAGGCGTCATGTCCCGTCCTACATGTTAAGTGTTGCTGTTGGTCAGCGACCCCTTGTAAAGCGCTTTTAGGACGTTTAGTGGATATTGCGCTTTATAAAAGCTCACGTTTTTTTATTTGTTTTTTTTTTCTTTTTACTAGTGTTGACAGGACATGATACTAGTGTCACAAGCGCCGTAAAACCCCTAAAAACAAACAAATCAAATTGGTATACGAATTACTTGCAAACTTTGCGACGGTCTGGGGTCCTGTTCAAAGGGTAACAGAAAATTGCTATTGTACGATTAACTGGTGATAGAAATCAGAGTAAACTCAAGATCCTTAGGGCTATTTTGATGGCTGCATGTCTCGGAATACATATTCAGTGTTGCTGTTTCTTGGGACCTCTTGTAAAGCGCTTTGAGTACAGTTAGTGGATATTGACTTACTTGACGTATTGTCGATCGCCTCTAATCCTCGGACTGGGACGCTTTGGCAGCTTCTCTGATTTTTTGAGTGAGTTCTTTCCACTGATGACGTCTGCTGCGATGAATCTCCGGTGTTCTAAATCCTTTTCGCATCTCAGTTCTTGTGGGGTCATCGAGGCGCTTGAGGTCTTTATTTATCGTAGTGTATATGCTTGTTGTGGGTCTGTCTTTGTGTTTTTTGTGTCCGCTTGGTGTAAAGAATAACGACATTGCCTTATTATCTGGAATATTTCTGTCTCTCCTGAAAATATGTCCAAATAGTCGCCATCTTGTTCCCAAAATTCGAAACGATAGCGCGTTTCTTCGCATTTTATGTACAGCGATTTGTTACTTATTTTGGTTTGGAAGTGGGTATTTAGAATTCTCCTGAGTTGTTTCCGATGGAGGACATCCAGTTTATCTTCTTTGCTTTTTGTACGTGCCCATGTACCACAGTTGTAAATAAGTACTGAATGAATAAAGCTCTTGTATAGCTCTATGTTTGTGCCTTACGTGTTCCAGCGTATTGAGATCGACTGCCGACAGATATTTTCGTAGATATTGCACGTTATAAAAATTTACAGTAAAATCATTCGTGAATATACGACCTCTAAATTACGTTCGCGATTGTGCTCGCTCTGCATGTTTGTTTTAGGCCCCTGTCCTCAAAGCTGTGACTCTACATATTTAAAGCCAGGGCTGCCAGATGGCCACGTGCGTATCCAAAATTGGCTATACAGAGAATCGCGTTTTTATTATGGTTTGTTTTTCAAAAAAAATAAAATAATAATACTATTAATAAAAACACAAGTTTTTTCCCCTAAATTTCGTCGATTTTTTAATTTGTCAAAACCGATACGTTTTTCAAGGGTGTCAAAGTGTTAGTAATGTTTGGCTACGTGAACTTCTATTCGGCCACTTTTGAAGTCGAAATTGGCCACGAAAAACTCTGGCCATCTGACAGCCCTGTTTAAAACAGTCCATGCAAATATGGCGCATTATTTGAACAATGACACACATTGATTTCAACGGTGGGCGTCGCTGATCAAGCATTAAAAGATAAAAATAAAAACAACAAAAAATAAGCAAAACAAAACAAAGCAAAAACATCAATTAACCATTTCGTGTGTGTTTGTCTTCACGTTGGAAACCAGACACTCTGGATCTCGTGAGTAAACTCAACTTTACATGAACGAAATGCCTTTTTCAAAAAGTGGCCGGAAAACGTTACCTTCATAAGCCAGTTAACTCTCGTAAACTGGAAAAGCACGTATTTTAAAATTTGGCCAGAAAACTCGTCCTTCATTCAAATATCAATCGATTTAAAAGACCCTCATTTCCCCTCCCCCCCCCCCCCCCCCCATATAATAAAAAACCAACCCAAAAATCACAAAAAAAAAAAAAATAAATAAATAAAAAAATAAAACAACAAAAACAAACAAAACCTCTCAAACCAAGGAATTCCTTGAAGACGTTGCAAAGTCCCAGGTTTGGGAGTTTTTGCCAAGATGAGGGTCATTTAATTCGATCGATATTTTAAGCTCAAACTTTTTGTGGCCAAAGTTGTAAATACATAATTTTCCAGCGTACGGCAGTAAACTGGTTCATCGATCCATTCAATTCACACTCATCTTGTCCAAATTCCCAACCCAGAGAATTTTTAGTCGTCTAAAGTTAAAGATTTTTTTTTTGGACAAGTTGAGGGTCATCGTGGTTCCCGATAACTCAGTTGATAGAGCACTCGCTTCACACGCAAAGGGATCGAGATCGATCCCGGGTGAAGTCGGGATTTTTTGTGATCCCCCTTTTCCACCAAGCAGTGATTTTATTTGTTTGTTTGTTGGGGTTTTTTTTGTTGTAGTTTTTTTTTTTTTTGGGGGGGGGGGGGGGGGGGGTTTGTTTGTTTGTTTGTTTGTTTGTTTGTTTGTTTGTTTTTGTTTTTTTTTTGTTGCTTTTTTTTTGGTTCAATTTGTTTGAGTTTCAATGAAACTTTCAAGGGTCTGAATGTAGAATTAACATTCAACCATGGACATCATTGTAATCTGATCAGTCGACAGTCAATATCACGTGTTCTGAATCATTATGGCAAAATTAAGTTCAAATATGAAACGGAACGAAATATTATCTATACCGGATGTTTTGCTAATTTCCTCTTTGGAATTCTTTTGCGTTGAAAATATGAAGGCTGGTATCTTATCTGTCATCGTGTATTTGAGAGCTTCGTGTTATCAGCAGAAAATATCCGAATTAGTCACCGTCCTTATAAAGCCCACTTCTAGACAAGAGCCTAGCGAGTCAGAGACTAGAAAACGTTCATAAATTCCGATTTTTTTGTCACTTGCTCCGCGTGTCAATTACTAGACTAAGTAAATAACAAAATCTAGTCCCCATAGATAGAATTAGGCACTGGGCCCGTTTTCATCCGGTATAGATAATATTTCGTTCTTTTTCATATTTTAACTTACTTTTGTCATGATAAATCAAATTCCGTGATATTGACGTTGACTGTTAGACGACAACGATGTTCATGGTCGACTGCCAATTCTATATTTAGGCCCATGATAGTTTCATTGAAACCCAAACAAATTGAACCAAAAAAGCAAAAACAAAACAAACAAACAAACAAACAAAACACCCCCCCCCCAAAAAAAAGAAAAAACAACAACAAAAACAAACAAAAACACACAAAAAAAAACAAAACAAACAAACAAACAAAAGAGAAAGTGTGTTCTGATGAATCACAGTATTTCAGTCATTTACAATGCTAGCAGAATAACTTTTGTCCCCACTATACTTTCTAATCTTTTTTTTTTTTTTTGGGTTGTTCTTTGACGCAAACCCTTTATTTCGAGTCTCCGTCTTCGTCCGAAAGTGCCGCGAATTTAGTCCCGGACTTGCTTAGTCAGCTCACATGAAATCCGATTTTTTTTTCAAATCCTTGGCTAAAGTCAGAGATAGTCAGAGACTAAGCGCTAGTCCGCGTTCACGAAAACGGCCACTGGAATTAATGAGAACCAATACCCATGCGGCACTACCAAGAAGGCACGTAATATTATCTTGTCGTCAGTGATGTTTGATTTAAAAAAAACAAAAGTCTAGAACACGACTGGGAATTATTCTCCCATATGCATGGGACAGCGTGGATAAGCGGTACGGTCTTTTGCTTACACCCGAAAAGTACCGAGTTCGACTACTACCCGCCGCGCTGTGTGGCCTTGAGCAAGTCACCTCGCCTTAGCTCACTTTGCGGCGCTGAACTGCGACTGACGCTAGGGTTATTCCAATCTTCCCTTGGAATAGATCCTTAAGGAAAATTTTCTTTTAGGGATTAATAAAGGGAATCTATTTATTTTATGAATATCACTCTGATTTAAAATAAAAACACAACGATTTCTACAAATTTTGATCAGAAATCTCGTCCTTTAAATTTGGATCGGTTAAAATGGCCTTCATCTTGGCGATAACGCTTAAACCCGGGACTTCACGAAGGTTTTAGAGATTTTGCCTGGACGTGGGCCATTTTCATCAATCCAAATTTGGAGGACTATAGTCAGATTTTATATTAATGGCGCGTGTTTTTCTCAGTTGTCCCTCTATCAAAAGTTGTAATAATTTGTGTCAACCTCTGAATTAATTTGTCTTATCTGAATTTAGATTTGGACCTCTTCTTTAAGACCTATATAAAATTACTCCAAAACCGCCGCCATAAAATTAGAGATTTTACACTAAAAGCATGTAAACAAGTAACGCACAACTATGTATGATATGAATTCATCGCATTCCAAAACATGTCGTGCTGACACGGTATTACCGGCTACTGATTATGAGTTTACGTCATACTTGTATCCGAATAAAAACAATTCGCTTTAACTGTTATAAACTTACAACTTATATTGTGTACATGTATTTTGTATTAAATTTTGAATTTATTATTCATGGCATATTACCTACATCATGTCGCAATTATAGAGGAATGATATGAAATCTTTAGCTTTAAATCATTTGATATACTCAATACTTATAATATTCTCAATATTGTCAAATTAACAATGAATACTGTTTATGTAACTTTGAAAAATTGTATTAATGGGTGAACGGTACACGGAGCATTTAAAGGTTTTCAAAACCTATAAATGTGCACTTAAACGATATACCTTATCGGTTCTACTCTCGTAAAGCTGCGAAAATAATTCTGAAATTAAGGAGTAGGCACTCGTGTTAAAGGCTCCATACACGCACGGTTTTGATAGGCGTCCGAACCACGATCAGGCAAACCGGGGTGAAAACGCAATGTGTGTGGCCAAATACCTGGCCGATAAACCTAGGTACGGTCGATCGCCCGCACAGCCCGCTTTGCTTTATATTTTTCGAGGCGATCGGCGATCGGGGGCGTGGCAGTATAAAAATTTGGACAAATTTTTTCGGATTTTCGCTGTTTTGACGTCAGATTCGTGATCAGCGTCGAATTTACAATAGGTTTGATACCAAGAACTATGTTTTTACTCCAAAAATTGATGAAATTAGAAATAAATTTTAATTAATATTGAGGCTATGTGGCCGACAGAAAAGTGCCCCTCCCTGTTTTGTGATGGATCAAGTGGTATGACTCTCGCTTTCGGATCGGAAGGTTCAGGTTTCGAGACCCGCTCTTAGTGGCGCAGAGTTGATTCCTTGGAAAAGGCTCTTTACTCACATTCTCTCACCGTACTCAGGTGTAAAATGAGAACATGGCCGTTCGTTGTCTTTGTTGGGAAAAAATGTCACATCGCCTGACAGGCGTCATGTCTCGTCTTTCAAGTCTAATATTGCTGTTGCCTTGGGACCCCTTGTAAAGCGCTTTGAGCACGTGGATATTGCGCCAAATAAATGCTGTGTTATTATTTTTTTTTAATAATATTTTTATAAATGTTGCGCCAGGAAGAGGTAGATGGCAAAAGTTTCGTTCTTGTTCATCGTAAAACTTATAAAGGATTTCATACAAAATAAAAAATAGTTTTCATAATTTTCAATGTAATGATATAATAATATGCCAGTTCTTTTTATTTTTTTTTCCTCCTCACCCGTTGACGCGACACGACGGTCGACCTTGACACAGACATTTGGGATTGGCAGATGCCAAAAAGCCTTGGAATGGGGTGGGCATTGTAACCTTGAATTATAATCTACAAACAACGCCCCCCCCCCCCCAAAAAAAAAAAAAAAAGAAAAAGAAAAGAGCTGTGTGCGTGTGTGGTGGTGGTGGTGGGGGGGGGGGGGGGGTGGGTGCGAATGAGAGTAGTCCCGAGGAGTACCCGTTTAACCTGCCACGGGAACACTGTCGATTTGTTTTATAAATAATAATAATAATAATAATAATAATAATAATAATAATAATAATAATAATAATAATAGTAATAATAATAATAATAATAATAATAATAATAATAATAATAATAATAATAATAATAATAATAATAATAATATAATAATAATAATAATAATAAATAATAATAATAATAATAATAAATAATAATAATAATAATAATAATAATAATAAATAATAATAATGACGATAAATAAAAAATCTTTATTGTCCACAAAATGGAAAAATTTCCGTGGTCTACGTTGCTTTTAAACTTAAATCGGATTGCAAATGTATTGATGTTATGCGTATTGGAAAAATACTCACGACATCTCCATCGGGGTATAACATATTAACACACAAAACTGCAAACGCGAACGTTCATTGTCTGATTGATATAACTTAGTGATAAGTTAATTATAAAATGCTGTCTAAAAGCAATAACAACGGGTTGACTAACGTCAAATTCATTCCTTCTATTGATGCTCTGTGTTAAATTAAAATACTCACAAAGTCCGCCAGCCATAAATATCACTCCAGCCCAAAGATCTACATGGAACCTTGAACGTTATAGTCTGATATATTTTAATGAGAACTAATCATAAAAATGGGTGTCAAAAAACAATAACAATGAGATGAGTGACGTCAATTTGGTTCCTTCTATAAATATCCAAGAACTTTACTCACTCCATCCGCTCTCTCCTCCTTCAATACATATGAACCTATTCTCTCATCACTTTTTTGTGCGGCTATGCATGTGATCTTGTGAAATGACACTCGCCTTTGGATCGGACGGTACTGGATTCGAGTCCCGCTCTGAGTGGCGCATAATTGAGTCCTTGGAAAAGGCTCTTTACTCGCATTCTCTCACCTTGTTCACTGTTAAAATGAGTACCTCGCTGTTTACAGCGTCGTCTCTGTCGGGAAACAATTGCAATATCGCTTAACAGTCATGTCTCGTCTAACATGTTTTTATGTTGGCCAAAGACCCTTATAAAGTGATTTGTGCACCTTTATTGAATATAGCGGTATATATAGCGCAAGTAAATTTTTCTCTCTTTCTCTTTCTCTCTCTCCCTCTCTCTCTTCTCTCTCTCTCTCTCTCTCTCTCTCTCTCTCTCTCTTCTCTCTCTCTCTCTCTCTCTCTCGACATGTTAGATTATTATAGCTATTGCTACATATGATGCGAATATCTTGGACGGTTATTGATGCTATGAGTTTAGGTAAAATGCTCGCAACATCCACCAGTCGGAAATAACGTACCGTCATACAAAACTACGAGTAACCTTGAACGTTAAAAGTCTGATTGATATAATTTAGTGAGAACTAATTACCAAAATCACTGCCTTAATACAATAACAAAGAGTGGAATGAGGTCAATTTCGTTCCTTCAACAGTCTAATTGATATAATTTAGTGAGAAGTAATCACTATTGTGGCAAGACGAAAGATAGAATAACAGACAGTAACTGGGATCGGTTCTGTCGGCCACATAGCCTCACTATTAATTAAAATTTATTTCTAATTTCACCAATTTTTGGAGTAAACACACAGTTCTTAGTATCAAACCTATTGTAAATTTGACGCTGATCACGAATCCGACGTGAAAACAGCGAAAATCCGAAAAAAATTGTCCACTTTTTTATACTGCCACGCCCCCGATCGCCGATCGCCTAAAAAAAATATCTCCCCGTATGTGGGCAAAAATCATCTGCGATAAACGCAGGGATGGGGTCAAAGCGATAGGTCATCCGTCCCGTTACCAGCGGATGTCGGCGTCTATGGGGGGCTTAAGATAAATATCTGAACAGTTGTGTATGAAAGGTGACAGACAAAGCCAGAAAGATGAATACAAGAAAAAAAAAACACCCCAAAAAATCAGTCGACCACGACTGGGGATCGAACCTCAGACCTTCTGATTACCGGTAATACACACTTGTTCAGATCTTGAACAAGAATTCTACTTGTATCTATCGACAATCAATTAAAGGGGACTGCAATGGAATTGGAATTTCACAATCAATCCTGAGAAAATAATTATCGAAACACGACAGAGAGATCACCAGTGTGGAACGACGTGGTAGGAAAAGGATTCGAGACAACTTTGATATGGATATCATCCAGAGATGTGCGGCTATGTGGTCTAGTGGTATGACACTCGCTTTCGGATCGAAAGGTCCTGGGTTCGAGTCTCGCGCTCGGCGCATAGTTGAGTCCTTGGAAAAGGCTCTTTACTCACATTCTCTCACCATACTCAGGTGTAAAATTAGTACCTGGCCGGTAACAGCGTTGTCTTTGTCCGAAAAATTGTAATATCGCCTAACAAGCGTTATGTCTCGTCCTACATGGTAGATGTTGCTGTTGACCAGGGACCCCTTGTAAAGCGCTTTGAGCACGTTTAGTGGATATTGCGCTATATAAAAGCTCAATTTAATTTTTTAAAAAATGTTTTAGATGTATGAATCTGGGTGAACATAAACAGATATCGGACAAAGGAATGGACGTCGGTTAATTTAGGTAGAAAATGGCCCATGGGCTCTGGACAGAGGATCATTGTTATTCTTGCAGGTGGTGAAGATACTGGATATTTAGAAGGATGACATGTCATTTTTTTTCTTCTGGGCACTATCTGAAAGGTAGAGACTATCATTCTGGGGTAAATGCAGAGGTCTTTGAAGACTGGCTAAAGAACAGTTTGCTGCCTTCTCTGAAGCACCCATCCGTATTGTATTGGACAAAACTACAATTCGGTGGCCCATGATCATTCAAGGCTCCAACTTCAACTATAAAGGCTGACTTGATTTCATGGTTTCAATCAGGCAGCACTACATATTCTGACCATTTATCAAAGGACTAACTATACTCCGTAGTGAAAAGAAATGAACCAGAAACAGTTTTCAAAGTAGTCTGTCTAATCTGGGAGTTTTGACACGAGATTGCGCGACTTCCCCCATATCACCGTGAGCGCAATCCAATCGAGCTCATTTGGGCCTAAGTAGAGGGAAAGATTAAGAAGAGAAACACAAAATTTACTCTCAGCGACGAGACAATCAATGATATAACAGGGAAGACTGGGAAAAGGCATGCTCCAACCTTCGCAAACTGGAGGAACATTTGATTTCATTGGATAGAGTGATGCCACGAAATCTTTCCATAGTCGTCCATTTCTCCCTTTCGTCATCCTCGTCATCAGAATATGATCATTGATGTGTCCAGTATTTCTTTTTGTTGTTGTTATTTGTTGTTGTTGCTGTTGTTGTTGTTGTTGTTTTTGTTGTTGTTGTTGTTGATAAAGTTGTAGTTATTGTTATTGTTGGACACGTGTACGTATTCTTGGAAATACGGTATCATAAATTGTTGAATTTTTACATTGACTAGTCTATATTACACTAAAGTCATCCTCTTTGGCATATACAAAAGCGATTTCTCAAAATTTTGCAATGAAAATAATGTTGGAAACGCGTAATGTTCAATGTTGTTTGTAATCATTAGTTATGTGTATTGACAGTTATAAAATGTAGATGTATGGTAGTTAAGAATTGCCATTCCTTCCTTCATATTCAGATATTGTATTTATATTATAGCCTAAATTTCAATTAACCGAACATTCCATTTTATAAAATTCCTTCAAAATGGATGAGCGAAAAATTCATAATTTTTATACTGTACATCATCTATGAATTCCGATCCTTATCAGTTATCAATTTTTATATAGATAGCTGTAAAAAGCGAAATCCTGTCCTATTGATTTAAAATTCATTTTTTTAAAAAGTACTTTTTAATTCAGACAATTGATTCAGAGGTTCATAAAAACAACGTTTGCAGCTGTGCATTGAGGGACAGCTGAGAAAAAGAAGAAAAACACGCGCCACATATAAAAATCTGGCCAACGTTTTCAATGCATGTTTTGTTTGGTAGCGCCGGGCGGAAGTCTCGACGATACTTCAAAGCATCAATGCCTCGCTTCTCGAGAGAGGATACAGCGATGACCTTTTCGTGATCCGGATTCCCGACCTTGTTGTTTGGGTTTTTAAATCTTACAGTCCGGTAGAATAGATAGTATGCGCTTGGCTGAGAGCTCACAAAATTGCCGTCCGGAAGTATAATGGACCAACACACAAAGCTATGTGTAACCTTGAAGTTTATAGTCTAGTTAATACAGTTTAGTGAGAATCAATCACAAACGCGGATGGCAAAATACAATAACAAAGGCTTGAGTGACGTTATCTTTGTTCTATCTATAGTCTGGTTAGTACAGTTTAGTGAGAATTACTCATGGATGGAAAAAAAAATGTAATAATATCAAAGGCCTGAGTGACGTCAATTTCACATTCTATCTTTTGCCATCCGATTCACTTTCAAACATTTGATTTCCAACTTTTGTCATCTTAACTTCAGAAATTATATATATATATATATATATAATATATATATATATTATATATATATATAGAGAGAGAGGAGGGGAGTAGTAGTATTTTATATATATATATATATATATAATATATATATATATATATATATATATATATATATATATATATATATATGTCTATTGCCAATTACAATTCATTAGCACTTCATGTTAGGTGTGGATTTAAAGACAAATCTATATTCTTGTCAATACATGTGTCTTAAAAGCAAACTTTACGTACCAATATTAATATGAGAACATATTGTTATAAATCAAATAACATAACACACACACACACACACACACACACACACACACACATTTGTGTATAAAATTGTGTGGGCTTCGTTTGTCATCATATTAGTGGTGTTGAACAAGGTGTCCTCCTCCCCCCCCCCCCCCCCCCCCCCCCCCCCCCCCTATCCCATTCATGGCACTTTCATACGATGTTATGTTGAATGACATGGATGATATTAAAAATTTATGAATATACGAGTAAATTTGTCCCGGTGTACCACGCCAGAATGACTCTACCAAAAAAGACTCTAGAGTTAAATTGGCGTACGCGAGGCACACTCTAGAGCTAGTCTCGTGTACGCCAATATAACTCTAGAGTCTTTTTTTGAAACCATACTAAAATTTGACTTTTCCTTATTAACGACAAAATATATTTTTTTATATATTAAAAAAAATAGTACAAAACAAGAGCTTCACAAAGTAAGAGATGAATTCACAGTATTTCCAAAAAAAATTGTTTTTTAATCTAGTGCTGACACGGTAGTTTCGGTGTACCACGCGAGAATGACTCTACCAAAAAAATACTCTAGAGTTAAATTGGCGTACGCGAGGCACACTCTCCGCGAGGCTAACTCTTGAGTCTGTCTCACGTACGCCAATTTAACTCTAAAGTGTGCGGCTATGTGGTCTTGTGGTATGACACTCGCTTTCGGATCGGAAGGTCCGGGGTTCGAGCCTCGCTCGGCGCATAGTTGAGTCCTTGGAGAAGGCTCTTTACTCATATTCTCTCACCGTACTCAGGTGTTAAATGAGTACCTGGCCGCTAACAGCGTTGTCTCTGTCCGAAAAAATTGTAACATCGCCTAACAGGCGTCATGTCCCGTCTTAAATGTTAAGTGTTGCTGTTGGCCAGGAATCATTTGTAAAGCGCTTTGAGCACATTAAGTGGATATTTCGCTATATAAAAGCTCTTTTTAAAACAAAAAAAAAGTCTTTTTGGCCATAGAGTCATTCTGGCTTGCTACACCGGCCAGGGCCAGGGGCCTAATGGCTCTGAAGGACGACTCGGGTCTCCAAGAGGTTAACATTCGAGCGAGATGTGTGTAATAGGGAATGAGATTAGCGGAAGAGTAGCGTCCCTTGATTGGACGTCACCCATAGTCTGTGACGTCACCGGCGGAAAAGTTATTGGAGAGAGAACGTCATGTTGGTTGTGCGCATGCGTCTCTCGTCCTCGCTCAACGAGAGACGCATGCGCACAACCAACACGACGTTCTCTCTAATAACTTTTCCGCCGGTGACGTCACAGACTATGGGTAACGTCCAATCAAGGGACGCTACTCTTCCGCTAATCTCATTCCCTATTGTTTCATCGGGGTGTTGACATAGCCCTGAGGGGCACGTCGATAAAAAAAAAAATTGATTTTTAAACTCATAAGCAATAATTAGATGCTGTACTTATAATATAGAACGCTAGTCTATCGCAAAATACTCCCCGCTACATCTAACCGACCCAGCTATCTATCACTGCTGGGTGGACAGGGGGGAGAGGTGGGGGGGGGGGGTCAGAAAAAACAATCTCGACTTCACCAGGGATCGATCTCGGTCCCTTTGATTGAGAAGCGATTGCTCTACATACCAACTGAGCCCTCGGGACGCCTCTATTTTTATTATAGTTATAACTTCATGCCGTGTTGTGCAGCTTGTTTTGCTAAAAAGAAAATCATATCAGTACAGCATCTAATTATTGTTTATGAGATAGAGTTTAAAAATCAATTTTTTCTAATGGACTGTGTTGTTTTAAGGAAAACCCGAAAAATGGCCGGTAAGGAGATATATTTAAATGACTCTCGCGAAACAAATAATAAAAAAAAATAATAAAAGAGAAGAATGGATAAACAGTTGGGCAATGAGCTCCACGGGTAGATGTATGGTTCCCTATATTAGCACTCCTGTAAAGACTGATCGCAGCCATCGTTAACTTATAGCCTGGCGCTGACCAACAAATGACGTCAAAAGACAAGTCTTTGGCCACAAAAGATAACAAATCGTGAGTTGTATTCAATAAGTAAATCAATGGGATCACTTGTTTTTTTGAGCTCTACTAACGGCACCTGCACAAACCTAAAAAAAAAGACGTCAAAAGACAAGTCTTAGTGGGTCTTAGCGTAGCCATCGTTAGTTTACGATGATTACGGTCTTAGTGTCAGGCTATCATAAGTTGACGATGGCTACGGACTGATGAGCCTAAATTAGCATCCATTTAAATAACATTACAAAAGACGCGTCCCCTTCATTCCCTTATGTCAACACCCCAATGAAACAGTAACACACCACTTGCTTGACTGTCAACCTCTTGAAGACCCGAGATGCACATTCCTCCCACCAAATCCAAGCATCAGTAAAACACTGTATAGTCACCTGGAACAACTACAAAAGACGTCTAACTTCTACGTCATGGCACAAGACCGAAGGGCTAGAGCTCATGTGGTCGCTGGTTCGGATAAGTAAGTAAGTAAGTAAATGACCCTCATCTTTGAAAAAAAAAACAACTCTCAAACCTAGGACCTCACGAGGTCATTTCGATCTATCGATATTTAAATGACGGGTTTCCTGCCCCAATTTTTAAATATCATGTACATGTCTTTCCAGAGTAACACGGCAGTTAACTGGTAAATCAAACACAAACCAGCCTTGTCTGTATAGCTGGCAACGATGTAATGAGTTATTGAAAACGTAGAGTAACACGGCAGTTAACTGGTAAATAAAACACAAACCAGCCTTGTCTGTATAGCTGGCAACGATGTAATGAGTTAATGAAAACGTAATGTATTTTCTGTTTTACATAATTATGAAATAGTGAGTTCTGTTTATAACGGATGATGCTGCCAGTACGTTTAGATAATGATGAATTAATTAACTGAGCGAACAACGCACACGCTTCAAATGAATTAATTATATAAGTGAGGTTGTGACGTATATATGGTCGTTTTGCTTGTTTTTTTAAAAATTTATTTTGTTTGTTTGTAGCAAACGACACAATGCACATGTTGCTGCTTAAATCTGGAAGAGATAAATAACACGGAATATAAGCTTCAATACAGAAAAGTGAGTGGAGCAGGCACTAATGTTGGTAACAACAAGATATGAAGTGAATAGAAAAGTGCCAGAAGACAATAGAGAATAAAAATTTTTCGCGGCGGTGGTGGGGTTTGAACCTGCGACCTTATTGGTTCGACAACTCCGCCTGGCAGGTGAGAGCGTGGCTCTACCGTGTGAGCTATCCACGAACACAAAAATATTCGTTTCAAACTCAAAGTCATTACTAGATCCCTCTCTCACCCACTTCTTGAGACCGCCGATTCGTACGTACACCACCATCGCGAATAATTTTGACCAGCAGTTAAGCTTAATAGCCAATATTCTCAACACAAACATATAACATAGAAACGATTGAGACATTGAGTATGCTCCGGTGTATGGGGTGAATTTTTAATTCAGAAAAGTGAGTGGAGCAGGCACTTATGTTGGTAACAACAAGATATGAAGTGAATAGAAAAGTGCCAGAAGACAATAGAGAATAAAAATTTTTTCGCGGCGGTGGTGGGGTTTGAACCTGCGACCTTATTGGTTCGACAACTCCGCCTGGCAGGTGAGAGCGTGGCTCTACCGTGTGAGCTATCCACGAACACAAAAATATTCGTTTCAAACTCAAAGTCATTACTAGATCCCTCTCTCACCCACTTCTTGAGACCGCCGATTCGTACGTACACCACCATCGCGAATAATTTTGACCAGCAGTTAAGCTTAATAGCCAATATTCTCAACACAAACATATAACATAGAAACGATTGAGACATTGAGTATGCTCCGGTGTATGGGGTGAATTTTTAATTCAGAAAAGTGAGTGGAGCAGGCACTTATGTTGGTAACAACAAGATATGAAGTGAATAGAAAAGTGCCAGAAGACAATAGAGAATAAAAATTTTTTCGCGGCGGTGGTGGGGTTTGAACCTGCGACCTTATTGGTTCGACAACTCCGCCTGGCAGGTGAGAGCGTGGCTCTACCGTGTGAGCTATCCACGAACACAAAAATATTCGTTTCAAACTCAAAGTCATTACTAGATCCCTCTCTCACCCACTTCTTGAGACCGCCGATTCGTACGTACACCACCATCGCGAATAATTTTGACCAGCAGTTAAGCTTAATAGCCAATATTCTCAACACAAACATATAACATAGAAACGATTGAGACATTGAGTATGCTCCGGTGTATGGGGTGAATTTTTAATTCAGAAAAGTGAGTGGAGCAGGCACTTATGTTGGTAACAACAAGATATGAAGTGAATAGAAAAGTGCCAGAAGACAATAGAGAATAAAAATTTTTTCGCGGCGGTGGTGGGGTTTGAACCTGCGACCTTATTGGTTCGACAACTCCGCCTGGTAGGTGAGAGCGTGGCTCTACCGTGTGAGCTATCCACGAACACAAAAATATTCGTTTCAAACTCAAAGTCATTACTAGATCCCTCTCTCACCCACTTCTTGAGACCGCCGATTCGTACGTACACCACCATCGCGAATAATTTTGACCAGCAGTTAAGCTTAATAGCCAATATTCTCAACACAAACATATAACATAGAAACGATTGAGACATTGAGTATGCTCCGGTGTATGGGGTGAATTTTTAATTCAGAAAAGTGAGTGGAGCAGGCACTTATGTTGGTAACAACAAGATATGAAGTGAATAGAAAAGTGCCAGAAGACAATAGAGAATAAAAATTTTTTCGCGGCGGTGGTGGGGTTTGAACCTGCGACCTTATTGGTTCGACAACTCCGCCTGGCAGGTGAGAGCGTGGCTCTACCGTGTGAGCTATCCACGAACACAAAAATATTCGTTTCAAACTCAAAGTCATTACTAGATCCCTCTCTCACCCACTTCTTGAGACCGCCGATTCGTACGTACACCACCATCGCGAAGTAATTTTGACCAGCAGTTAAGCTTAATAGCCAATATTCTCAACACAAACACACGGTAGAGCCACGCTCTCACCTGCCAGGCGGAGTTGTCGTACCAATAAGGTCGCAGGTTCAAACCCCACCACCGCCGCGAAAAAATTTTTATTCTCTATTGTCTTCTGGCACTTTTCTATTCACTTCATATCTTGTTGTTACCAACATAAGTGCCTGCTCCACTCACTTTTCTGAATTAAAAATTCACCCCATACACCGGAGCATACTCAATGTCTCAATCGTTTCTATGTTATATGTTTGTGTTGAGAATATTGGCTATTAAGCTTAACTGCTGGTCAAAATTATTCGCGATGGTGGTGTACGTACGAATCGGCGGTCTCAAGAAGTGGGTGAGAGAGGGATCTAGTAATGACTTTGAGTTTGAAACGAATATTTTTGTGTTCGTGGATAGCTCACACGGTAGAGCCACGCTCTCACCTGCCAGGCGGAGTTGTCGAACCAATAAGGTCGCAGGTTCAAACCCCACCACCGCCGCGAAAAAATTTTTATTCTCTATTGTCTTCTGGCACTTTTCTATTCACTTCATATCTTGTTGTTACCAACATAAGTGCCTGCTCCACTCACTTTTCTGAATTAAAAATTCACCCCATACACCGGAGCATACTCAATGTCTCAATCGTTTCTATGTTATATGTTTGTGTTGAGAATATTGGCTATTAAGCTTAACTGCTGGTCAAAATTATTCGCGATGGTGGTGTACGTACGAATCGGCGGTCTCAAGAAGTGGGTGAGAGAGGGATCTAGTAATGACTTTGAGTTTGAAACGAATATTTTTGTGTTCGTGGATAGCTCACACGGTAGAGCCACGCTCTCACCTGCCAGGCGGAGTTGTCGAACCAATAAGGTCGCAGGTTCAAACCCCACCACCGCCGCGAAAAAATTTTTATTCTCTATTGTCTTCTGGCACTTTTCTATTCACTTCATATCTTGTTGTTACCAACATTAGTGCCTGCTCCACTCACTTTTCTGAATTAAAAATTCACCCCATACACCGGAGCATACTCAATGTCTCAATCGTTTCTATGTTATATGTTTGTGTTGAGAATATTGGCTATTAAGCTTAACTGCTGGTCAAAATTATTCGCGATGGTGGTGTACGTACGAATCGGCGGTCTCAAGAAGTGGGTGAGAGAGGGATCTAGTAATGACTTTGAGTTTGAAACGAATATTTTTGTGTTCGTGGATAGCTCACACGGTAGAGCCACGCTCTCACCTGCCAGGCGGAGTTGTCGAACCAATAAGGTCGCAGGTTCAAACCCCACCACCGCCGCGAAAAAATTTTTATCCTCTATTGTCTTCTGGCACTTTTCTATTCACTTCATATCTTGTTGAATATAAGCTTCAATAGGGAAGATAAGTTGTGACGTCACACCTTCTGCTGTTCCGGTTCCCACATTATACTTGGAAGTATGTATGTAATCAGTCCTTCGGAGGACTTACGATGAAAAGGTTACATGTTGAATCGTAAGGTTGTAGGATATAACTATGTAAGAAGAAACAGCTTGCCTGGGTGGGGTTCCTACCTCCCATAGTGGGCAGGGAGGTACTTGTGTCTTCTATTCCCTCTTATCTGTTTTCCAATTGCCTTCTGTCTTTGTCTTGGAGTGAGATTGCTTGGTTTTGTCCTGACCTTGGTCGGAGTCCTTGGCTGAGAGGGAAACAGTCGAATGTATAGTTATTGCTTTGGGAGATGATATTTTTTTCCTTGTAAATCATCTCTCTGTTATGTACTGTATTATGGGGCGGTTTGGGTCTAATTATTAGGAAAATCATTCAAAAATTTGATTTTGAGATTTTGGTGGAAAATTGTATTTTATTAGCTTAGAAATAATATAATTGAAGTCCAAATTCTTAAAGTGGACTATAAAGGCACGAAATACACAGTTGAAAATGGTACAGGTAGTAAGAAATGTGTGAAAAACGGGAAGCCATTTTGCTAGTTTCTCAATATGTCATTTTTCTAAGGGTATGGGAAACTGTGTCAAACGTTTCTCAGAATCTATTCAATGAAATTGTCTGAAAATTTCCACAGTTATCACAGAGATAATGTATTATGTCACCATAGAGAGATTTTTTTGATAAGATTTGTGAATTTTAACTTATAATCCTAAATCTGAATTTTTTACATCAATTTTGTCATAACATTTTGATTCTCAACTTTGTAATGATCTTTAAAAATTCCATAAGCTAAAGCCGTAAAATCTCTCTATGGTGACACACTATGGTACAATGTTGACAAGAGGGAAGAATATGGAGGTCATTTCTTCATTAGTTTTTGTGGAACGTTTGCCACAAGATTGTTATATTTTTTTATGTCAGACCCCCAAATTAGATCGCAAAATGGGTATCAACACAGATCATTAAAATTTTTCACCATAAATGTTGTTTTTTAACCTATTTTGACGATACAGAATGATTAAAACCGCCCAATATAGGTAATTAAATTTTTTTTAGAAAAGACCCAAACCGCCCCTTAAGTTTTATTTACATGTTATATTTGATTTGTTAACATTTGAGTGTATTCCTCTTAGTGGGGACCTGTGCTTGTGTCTGGATGATACTTTTAGGTGATCTCAAACTAAGTACTTTGATGGTGTGCTCTTGGAATCTACATCTGTTTCCTATTTGAACAAATTCCCCTTTGTCTTACCTTTTCTTGGGTGCTTTAATTGAATTCTATAAATTTTTACTATCCCACTTCTTTCTTTTTACTGGCGCTGATATGACCTTAATGTGTTGCAAGCGCCGTAAAATCCTCAAAAACAAAACAAACAAACAAACAGCTTGCATAGGCAGATCCTAAGAAGTACGAGATGTACAAGAGCGAGGATGGATGATCTTTGTTAAGAATAATAAAATCTTTATGGTCCATGAAGGCAATATTTCATTTGGTTACAGCTTATTCATAATATATGTAGACACAAATGAAACAAAAAGTACAAATCCACACACATAATAATAATAATAATAATAATAATAATAATAATAATAATAATAATAATAATAATAATAATAATAATAATAATAATAATAATAATAATAATAATAATAATAATGATGATAATAAATAATAATAATAATAATAATAATAATAATAATAATAATAATAATAATAATAACAATAATAATAATAATAATAATAATAATAATAATAATAACAACAACAACAACAATAATAATAATAATAATAATAATAATAATAATAATAATAATAATAATAATATTGATGATGATGATGATGATGATGATGATGATGATGATGATGATGATGATGATGATGATGATGATGATGATGATGATGATGATGCTGATAATAATAATAATAATAATAATAATAATAATAATAATAATAATAATTAAAAAATAAAAACAAATACAATTAGAAATAAGAGCACTAAAAAGATTATAACAGCCACATTAGCAAAAACAAAAAGAGCAATAATAATAATAATAATAATAGTAATAATAATAATAATAATAATAATAATAATAATAATAATAACAACAACAACAACAACAACAACAACAACAACAAGAACAATAATAATGTTTGATTTTATATAATTTTTCTTATCCTCAAATCGGTTCTTAAACTTAATATCGCTAATAGATTTTTTGGAGCCAAATTTGATTTTAGAGGTGACCATTTTTCCAACGATAATTAAATGATTTATCCACATACGACCCGATTATTTGATTCCAGGATACTCAATCAATTCCCACCATTACTTTTTGCAAATCTGTATGTAGTTGTTTCCCTACCTTACTGTTAATTATGCTTTTTATCTCCGGCCAGACAGATTTTACCGATTTACATTTTTTTAAAAAGAAATGCGCAGTGTAGTTTTATTGCCTCACAATATTGACATTTGAATTTGCAACTTTCATTTTATGAAGCAATATATTGATAGGGTAAATATTATGCATAATCTTCCATTGTAAAATCCTTAATCTTGATTCTTTTGTACAAACACAAGGTAAAACTCAACGGTTTGATTGTATCTCTACGCTTTTTTTCCCCCAAAAGCCCTTTTCTATTGATCCTTTTCCTATAACCTTTTGGTATAACTCTTTGCTGGAAAGATTTTGAATAATATTCTTTTTTTTTTGAAATTTTATCAAATATTTTGTTTTCTAAACTTTTAGGCATGATAAAACACTTTTGACTACACGATAATCAAGTTCTACTCCATTTCATTTACCATATTATATATCTTTAATTCCCCTATTGGCACAATACGTCTTGAATTGATATAAATTTGCTTAAAGTAAAACACTTTTTTTTTTGCGATCAGATTTTTTTAGAAAACAGTACTTTACCTTTGAATTTGATTTTATTCTTGTCAAAAATTGGTTCATCTGGGTGAATTTCCATGCTTTGGTCTTCATGAGGAAAGTTGACATATTATGTCAGGACATTTTTCCAAAATATGTTTTTCACAAATTGTAACCCTTTGAATTGCCAGCTGTTTATATTTGCTTCCAATGCTCTTCATTTTCTTTTTATTTTAGGTATCGTGATATTTTTTTTTACATATTCATCACTCAACCTTTCTATTATTTCGTTTTCTTGCAATTCGGTAAGAAGTTCTGAATAATATTTACCAATGATTTCTAGAATTTCCTGCTCATTTGTAACATAATTATTTTCATCATGTTTCAATTTATATATAAATTGTATTGTTCATAGCCCTGGTCTTTTCTAATGATAGAAAGAATCTATTACATTTCTTCTCTCCCTCCTCTATGTTTTTCACAATGTTTCGTCTTAATGTTACGTGTTGCTAGAGTTACAATGCTGCCGCAAGTACTTTGGAAAAACTCATAATTGAAAATTTTGCCAGAAAACTCGTCCTTCAAATATCGATCGATTTAAATGACCCTCATCTTGGCAAAAAAATTAAAAAATAAAAAATAAAAAATTAAAAAAAACTCTCAAACCTGGGACTTCACTTTGAAGAACGAGTTTTCTGGTCAAATTTTAAAATATGGCTTTTTCCGGAGTAGGCCAGATAATGGCAGCTATAAAGCCAAATTAAATACACCCTGGACCTCAAACCCGGGACTTCGCTTTGAAGGACGAGTTTTCTGGCCAAATTTTAAAATATGGCTTTTTCCGGAGTACGCCAGATAATGGCAGCTATAAAGCCAAATTAAATACACCCTGGACCTCAAACCCGGGACTTCGCTTTGAAGGCCGAGTTTTTCTGGCCAAATTTTAAAATATGGCTTTTTCCGGAGTACGCCAGATAATGGCAGCTATAAAGCCAAATTAAATACACCCTGGACCTCAAACCCGGGACTTCGCTTTGAAGGACGAGTTTTTCTGGCCAAATTTTAAAATATGGCTTTTTCCGGAGTACGCCAGATAATGGCAGCTATAAAGCCAAATTAAATACTCCTGGACCTCAAACCCGGGACTTTGCTTTGAAGGACGAGTTTTTCTGGCCAAATTTTAAAATATGGCTTTTTCCGGAGTACGCCAGATAATGGCAGCTATAAAGCCAAATTAAATACACCCTGGACCTCAAACCCGGGACTTCGCTTTGAAGGACGAGTTTTTCTGGCCAAATTTTAAAATATGGCTTTTTCCGGAGTACGCCAGATAATGGCAGCTATAAAGCCAAATTAAATACACCCTGGACCTCAAACCCGGGACTTCGCTTTGAAGGACGAGTTTTTCTGGCCAAATTTTAAAATATGGCTTTTTCCGGAGTACGCCAGATAATGGCAGCTATAAAGCCAAATTAAATACACCCTGGACCTCAAACCCGGGACTTCGCTTTGAAGGACGAGTTTTTCTGGCCAAATTTTAAAATATGGCTTTTTCCGGAGTACGCCAGATAATGGCAGCTATAAAGCCAAATTAAATACACCCTGGACCAAGATAACGCGGTCACACGATTTTCTTGCTATAAATTATTGTTGATTGTTTGGCTTGGGTGCCGTACTCTGGAAAAACCCATATTTAAAAATTTGGCCAGAAAACTCGTCTTTCAAATATCGATCGATTTAAAAGACCATCATCTTGGAAAAAGCTCACAACCCGGGGACTTCGCGAGGTCCCAGGTTTGAGAGTTTTAGTCAAAATGAGGGTAATTTAAATCGATCGATATTTGAAGGACGAGTTTTCTGGCCAAATTTTTAATTATGGGGTTTTCCAGAGTTCGGCAGTTGGAAATTTGGAACTGTTATTTATTCCAGCTTTGCCGCTATGTGGTCTTGTGGTTTGACACTCGCTTTCGGATCGGAAGCTCCTGAGTTCGAGCCTCGCTCAGCGCATAGTCGAATCCTTGGAAAAGGCTCTTAACTCACTTTCTCTCACCGTACTCAGGTGTAAAATGAGTCCTTGGCCGTTAACAGCGTTGTTTCTGCCAGAAAAAAAAATTGTAATATCGCCTAACAGGCGTCATGTCTCGTTCTACTTGTTACGTGCTGCTGTTGGTTAGGGACCCTTTGTAAAGCGCTTTTAGCACGTTTAGTGAAAATTGCTCTATGTAAAAGCTCGAGTTTTGTTTTTTTAAACACATATCAAAATTTTATACGTTTCTCAATGTCAAAATGTTTTCTTGTCTCCAGTAAAGTGAATCTTATCACCCGATGAATCATCGCCACATGCTTTTCAAATTCATGATTTGTATTTCCCGTTCATTAATAATATGCCTTATCTTGTTTGTAAAGTTCTCGTTAATAAAAATGGATTTGTTTCCTGTCACATGGGACTGTTCTTACATGGGACTGTTCTTTACATGGGACGGTTCTCAGATGGGACGGTTCTCACATGGGACTGTTCTCTAAATGGGACTGTTCTTACATGGGACTGTTCTTTACATGGGACGGTTCTCACATGGGACGGTTCTCACATGGGGCGGTTCTCACGTGGGACTGGTCATGGAACGTCTGTGTGTCAGCACAATTGGAATTCATTTAAGTAAATATTTGGGGTGCAAATATTGAGCCCATGCAATTGCAATACGTTGCATTTGGAGGATGTGTTTTGTTGTCTTATATTAGCTATCTAGATAGAAATGAAGTGAGTAGGAAAGTGCCAGAAGACAAAAGAGAATACAAATTTCGCGGCAGGGATGGGGTCTCGAACCCGCGACCTTACTGAAAAAAAAAAAAACTCCGCCTTGCTAGGGAGACCGTGACTCTACCGTATGAACTATCCACGGTGGAGAAAGGCTCTAGTTAGACTAAGGCTTGAAGCGACTTTTATTACAGGGGTCGTGGATAGCTCATAATGGGAAGAGTCACGATCACCAGGCGGCCAGGCGGAGTTGTCGTATCAGTAAGGTCGCAGGTTTGAGCCCCCATCACCGCCGCGAAATTGTTATTCTCTGTTGTCTTCTGTCACTTTCCTACTCCCTTCATTTCTTGATATTTTCAACGTAAGTGCCTCCTGCTCCACTCACTTTTTTAATACTATTATTAGCTTCACTCTCCACAGACGGTGTTTATTACCCCCCCCCCCCCCCCAAAAAAAAAAAAAAAAGCAAACAATACAAACGAACGAGAAAACAACAACAGAAGAAACAAAAAAAAAAAATACCAGTGTTCACTAGAACAAAGTAATGCTTCATGCACTTAGTGCGGCTATGTGGTCTTGTGGTATGACACTCTTTCGTATCGGAAGGTCCTGGGTTCGAGCCGCACTAATAATGCTTAATACTGATTTGAGCAATGGGTCACATAAACTGGGTTATAATAATAATAATAATAATAATAATAATAATAATAATAATAATAATAATAATAATAATAATAATAATAATAATAATAATAATATAATAATAATGCAAAAAACTTATATAGCGCTATAACACCGAGACACCAGACTCTAAGCCCTTAAATTACAAATTACTTTGGCTGACACATACTCATTCACAGACACAGACACACACACACACACACACACACACACACACACACACGCACACACACCCAGACACACAACTCACAATAGAAACCAGACAGACCTATCTTGCTTCTCATAACATCTACTAAAGACGAAACAGATATGTTTTAAGCGAACGTTTAAAAATAGACAAAGATTCTTTTTCACGAATGCTCTGTGGTAAGGCGTTCCAAACAGAGGGTCCGAAATGAGAAAAGAATCTCATTCCAGCATTTTTCCGTATTCGAGGGACAACGAGTTTGGTGGAATCACTGGCCGAACGTAAGGGGCGGGGTTTGAATATATTTCAATTAGTTCCGAAATGTAGGAAGGGGCAGTACCTTCAAGACAACGATACACTAAAACACAAGCTTTGAATTTAACCCTTTTCTCAACAGGCAGCCAGAACAGGTCATGAAGTAGAGGTCTGACAGAATCGGACCTACGCTTCATGAATACTAGTCTGGCAGCGCTGTTTTGGACAATCTGAAGGTGTTGTTTTTTGTTGTTGTTGTTGTTTTTTTTTGTTTTTTTTTTTAATAAACACACGCCATTATCAAAATCAAACATGTAATCTAGTAATTCCTATCGGGCTTTAACCACGCGGCTGGATCTTTCGAGTTGAACGATTGTTTTGTGTCAATAAACACCTGCATATTTCTAAGAATTGATTATTTGCTCAGCCTTTCGTTCTGTGTAATTTATTATTCAGCGAAATATTATAATGTATGGATGGGCAAGTTCCACTCTAATCGGCAAGACAGAATACAGGTGTACGGGCGCAGGATAGACGCTCAAGCCTCATATAGATGGAATGAAGATTACGTTACTCTGGTCTTTGTTATTGTTTTTTGCCATCTGCGTTTGTGAGTAATTCTCACTAAATGGCATTAACCAGACTATAAACGATCATGATTACACACAGTTTTGTGTGTTGGCCAGTTATACTTCCTGACGGCAATGTTGTGAACTTCTTAGGTAAGCGCATACTATCTATAGGGCGGACACCGTCAGGAGGCTGTGGGGTGGTGATGGGGCAAGGGGAGAGGTGGGGGGGGGGGTGGGGGCAGGTGGTGTGATATTTTGTATAATATTCTGGCCCACTTCGTTATCTAGTAATTCGTTGGTCGGCATAAACCACATGACGATTGGATTGATCAAATTGAGAGAATATTTAAGGAATTATGACAATATGCAGTTGCGTGTTTCGATGAATTTATATTTACTCAGTCCTCTTTACATTATAAATTATTGTATATTGCATTAAAGGCATACACACATAGGGAATGAGATTAGCGGAAGAGTAGCGTCCCTTGATTGGACGTCACCCATAGTCTGTGACGTCACCGTCGGAAAAGTTATTAGAGAGAGAACGTCATGTTGGTTGTGCGCATGCGTCTCTCGTATATTGAGGACGAGAGAAGCATGCGCACAACCAACATGACGTTCTCTCTCTAATAACTTTTCCGCCGGTGACGTCACAGACTATGGGTGACGTCCAATCAAGGGACGCTACTCTTCCGCTAATCTCATTCCCTATTCAGCCCTTATCAACGACTAGTTCAACACATCAATAAATAGCGCATATTTCTGATAAGACAGAGAGAACCAGCCACACCACCCACCCCTTGGACCTATTTTAACCAAGATTAAGAAGAAGAAGAAGAAGAAGAAGAAGAAGAAGAAGAAGAAGAAGAAGAAGAAGAAGAAGGAGGAGGAGGAGGAGGAGGAGGAGGAGGAGGAGGAGGAGGAGGAGGAGGAGGAGGAGAAGTAGATTGTCTGATAACCCAAAACAATTATGGACTTGATTTAACCATTTAACCATATATATATATATATATATATATATATATATATATATATATATATATATATATATATATATATATTATATATATATATGAGTGTTGGTGGGTACTTGTAGGTACGAAAGTGCTCGATAATGGTGGTTAGAGCTAATATATAATGCAAATTTTCACTCACATTTTTTTGACCGAGACGACTCGTTTCTGTGTTTTTTACACTTCTTCAGTCGGCGTAATACATTGTATACGTCTTCGTGGGCTCTGGTGTCAGGCTATATAAGTTACCCATGGCTACGGCCGCAGCCAACGTTAACATATAGATAGTATGCGCTTGGCTAAGAAGCCCATAACATTACCATCCGGAAGTATAACGGACCAATACACAAAACTGTGTGTATCCATGAACGTTTATAGTCTGGTTAATACAGTTCAGTGAGCATTACTCATAAACGCGGATGGCAAAAAACAATAACAAAGACCTGAGTGACGTCATCTTCGAACTATCTATAGCCTGACTTATAGTTTGACGTCATTTAAAAAAAAATTTATGCGGCACTAGTGAGTTGTTTTCTTTTGCGGCCAAAGATGTGTGACCCATCCTCTCTAAACGGTATTATGTCGGGATGAACCGAATGCTAAAAAGTCAAATTAAAGCTAAAATGGTCAAAATTCTGAATTATTGGTATTCAACACACTAAAATATGATATTCATTCTCCTCAATAAAACATACAAACTCAACCCAAGTCTGGAATTTTGGCTATAAACTCAATATTCAGCATTATAATCATCCCGACATATTACCGTTTATAGACGAGGGGTCACATATGTCTTTTGACGTCATTTTTTGGTCAGTGTCAGGCAAAAAGATAACGATGGCTACGCTTGAATACCTGGGTTGAGATCTTGCCACTGGCCATCTTGAGAACATGTAAGGCCGCCAAATCTGGCAGCCGCACAGTTTGTGAGTGTTATTCACACTATTTCGACACAGTTTTAGTGGGCAGAAATGCATTGCGAAACTTAACGTCCACAATTTGTCCAGAAAACTCGCCCTTCAAAAATCGATCGATTTAAATGGCAAACACTCTCAAACCGGGGACTCCACGAAGTCATATAAATCGATCGATATTTGAAGGACGAATTTTCTGGCAAATTTTTAAATACGCGTTTCTATAGAGTACGGCAAATAGCTTGTTAAACATCTTTTGTTAAAATCATAATATTATTTATTTTTGCGAATGCATTGTATGGATACATAATGCACCATGTATAAATGAACTCATGTAAGTGCTTGTCTCTATCGAAAGCCTTTGTACTTTTTGCTGTGTGTGTATTTGTGTCGTGTCAGACTGACACACACACACACACACACACACACACAGAGAGAGAGAGAGAGAGAGAGAGAGAGAGAGAGAGAGAGATGAAGAAGAGAAGAAGAAGAGAGAGAGGAGAGAGAGAGAGAGAGAGAAGAGAGAGAGATAGAAAGAAAGAAGAAAGAGAAGAGAGAGAGAGAGAGAGAGAGAGAGAGAGTGACAGAGAGAGAGAGGGAGAAAGTGAGAGAGAGAGAGAGAGGAGAGAGAGAGAGGAGAGAGAGAGAGAAGAGAGAAGAGAGAAGAGAGAGAGAGCGAGAGAGAGAGAGAGAGAGAGAGAGAGAGAGAGAGAGAGAGAGAGAGAGAGAGAGAGAGAGAGAGAGAGAGAGAGAGAGAGAGAGAGAGAGAGAGGGATGTGGTTATTCAAATTATGCAAAATAATCTGATTCAACAATGTCTCTTGTCTTTACAACTGCCGGATATTTACCTATCGAAATGCAATTCTACATTTTATCGCGATTATCATATTATTCAGTGTCATCATCATCATCATCATCATCACCATCATCATCATCGTCGTCGTCGTCGTCGTCGTCGTCTTCATCATCATTATTATTGTCACCATCGTCATGGTATATTACTATTATTACTTTTAATTATTAATTATTATTATTATTATTATTATTTATTATTATTATATATTATTATTATTATTATTATATTATTATTATTATTATTATATTATTATTATTATCATATTATTATTATATTATTATTATTATTATTATTATTATTATTATTATTATTATTTATTATTATTATTATATTATTATTATTATTATTATTATTATTGTATATCATTATTATTATTATTATTATTATTATGTTATCATTATTATTATTATTATTATTATTATTATTTATTATTATTATTATTATATTTATTATTATTATTATTATTATTATTATTATTTTTATTATTATTATTATTATTATTATTATTATTATTATTATTAAATTATTATTATTATTATTATTATTATTATTATTATTATTATTATTTCAATGAAAACAATACATCTGCACCAGGTGGCTTATCAAATTCTTATAACTTTCTGTAACGAAATGGCTCCCACCATAACTTTGCTTTTCCAAGCCTACTTATATAAAGTCTGCTTTTTGAAGACTGGAAAGATGCTCATACAACTTCGACAATCAAAAAGAGCGATAAAATACAGTGCGAAATACTCACTGACTGTGGTTACCGTGGCCTTCGTAAAGTTATGGCCTGATACAGTGGCCTTCGTAAAGTTATGGCCTGATACAGTGGCCTTCGTAAAGTTATGGCCTGATACAGTGGCCTTCGTAAAGTTATGGCCTGATACAGTGGCCTTCGTAAAGTTATGGCCTGATACTGACCAAAAAATGACGTCAAATACCAGTCTTTGGCCACAAAAGAAAACAAATCGTGAGTTGTATTCAATAGTTCAACCAATGAAATAACTTGTATCCATGAGCTCTACTAACGACAACTCATTAGGCGGTGCAAAAACCAAATAATGACGTCAAACTGCCAATCCTTTTGGATTTCAGTGTCAGGCTATAACATAACGATGGCTACGGTGGGACCCGATTTTCTCGATCATATTATAAACGTTTAAGTTTACACATAGTTTTCTGTGTTGATTCTACTGATCAAGAGGTAGAACATTGGGTATTGAACTTAACACATACTATCTATAGTAAAACCTGTGTAGTTTGCTGTGTCTACTAATCACTGCCATTGTTTACATTATGACGATTGTCCGAGAGGCGTGGTTATCTACCGGTTAATTGATGGCCTTATGCCGAATCAAAGACATCTGCACTCATATCAGGTACCGCAGTCACGATTTAATGCTTATCTCAACTCGTTGTTTTTTTTTTTTTTCTTTTCAAGCACCATCCAAATTATATGGAATTCCCTGCCCGAAAATATCAAAAGTAGAAGCATTAATTGGCCAAATGGAATTCAACCGAAAAATAGATAAGGTCATAATGAAGGGTTTGCCATGACCATCTGTCCTCATCACACCCACAGTCGTCATTATCTTCGGATGCAAGGAGTTGCGACTTGTATTATTTTTATTGCGGTAGCGTGGCTCAGAGAGCACAAAGATCACAGCTTTTGAAATGGCATGCTACAGAAAAATACTCAGAATATCATGGACTGAAAAACAAACAAACAAAGAAGTCCTGAGAAGGAATCGGAATAAAATCACCAATTCTTCTCCAAACTGTAAAGAAATTGAAACTGAACTATTTGGCCATACGACTCGCCACGAATCTTTAGAAAAGCACATTCTGCAGACAAGGGTAGACGGCAAGAGAGGAAGAGGTAGACCAACAAGAGCTGGGAACAAGATATATGTGAATGGCTGGGAATGACAACAACCCAAGCAAGTAGACTGGCGGAAAACCGTAATCTGTTTGGCAAGAAAATTTGGGAAGCAACGTCCTACGCAGGATCAGCTGACTGGAATTAGAAGAAGAAGAAGCGCGGCTCAGCAGTACGGTCTTTGCTTCGTACCCGAAAGGTGCCGCGTTCGATCACAGGCCGCTGCGCTGTGTGTCTTGAGCAAGTCACCTCGCCCTAGCTCAATTTGCGGAGCTGCACTGCGGTTGACGCCTGGGTTATTCCAGTCTTCCCCTGGATTTGACCCCTGATACAAATTTCCCCTATGGGATGAATAAAGGGAATTAGATTTAATTTTATTATTATTATTATTATTATTATTATTATTATTATTATTATTATTATTATTATTATTATTATTATTATTATTATTATTATTATTATTATTATTATTATCATCATCATCATCATCATCATTATTATTATTATTATTATTATTATTATTATTATTATTATTATTATTATTATTATTATTATTATTACTATTATTATTATTATTATTATTAATTATAACTGTTTTAAATCAAATGGCGGATTTTTTGGCGGTTTTTGGGCAAATGTCGCAGGTGAAGTAGGATAAAGTGAGCGGAATTTGGCGGATTTCTGGCATATAAGTTGGTGGGATTTTTGCAAAGGCACCTGGCAACACTGGTGTACCCTTTGGGAAGAATATTGGCATGAAATTAATCGCCCCAACTGTTGGCATCGGGTAAAATATGTGTGGTCTAATTGGTAGCACGCAATAATTGGTCATTTTACTCATCATGCTAGCATGACTCATGGGTATGTTTACAACTTTCATATAGATAGTTCGAAGATGACGTCACTCAGGTCTTTGTTATTGTTTTTTTGCCATCCGCGTTTATGAGTAAAGCTCACTGAACTGTATTAAACGTTCATGGATACACACAGTTTTGTGTGTTGGTCCGCTATACTTCCGGATGGCAATGTTACGAGCTTCTAAGCCAAGCGCATACTATCTATACATAGCAGCGACAATTACAGGGCGGGAGGAAAGGCAATTTGTGTTAAATGTTAGTGATTACAGACAGCTGGAACACACCACAGCTTTATATTATTATACACACAAGCAATTTTTGGTGTGCATGTATAGATAGTATGCGCTTGTCTGAGAAGCTCACAACATTGCCACCCGGAAGTATACCGGACGGACCAACACAAAAACTATGTGTAAGCATGACTTTTTAGAGTCTTGATAATACAGTTAAGTGAGAATTACTCATAACCGTGGATGGCAAAAAAAAAAAACAATAACAAAGATCCGAGTGACGTCAACTTCGTTCTATCTAAAATAGCGAAAATAATCGTTTGATGTATCTAAACTTGAACAATTATTGAGCGTTATATAGTGGCTTCGTAAACTTATGGCCTGACACTGACTAACAAATGACGTCAAAAGACATGTCTTTGGCAACAAGAGAAAACAAATCGTGAGTTGTATTCAACAGTCAACCAATGGGATCACTTGTTTCCTTGAGCACTACTTAGACAACTCACTAGGCGCTCCACAAACCTAAAAAATGACGTCTAAATCTGGGTCTGAGTGGGTTTTAGCGTCGCCATCTTTAACTTATAGATAGTATGCGCTTGGCTAAGAAGCTCATAACATTGCCATCCGGAAGTATAACGGACCGACACACAATACTGTGTGTATCCATGAACGTTTATAGTCAAGTTAATACCGTTTAGTGAGCATTACTCATAAATGCGGATGGCAAAAAACAATAACAAAGACCTGAGTGACGTCAACTAAGAACTATCTATAGCCTGACACGAGAACCGTACCCGCGTTAAGTTATAGCCTGACACTGAAACCCAAAAGCATTGGTCTTTTTACGTCATTATTTGGTTTTTGCACCACCGCCTAGTGAGTTGTCGTTAGTAGTGCTCATGGAAACAAGTAATCCCATTGGTTGAACTATTGAATACAACTCACGACTTGTTTTCTTTTGTGGCCAAAGACTGGCATTTGACGTAGTTTTTTTGGTCAGTGTCAGGCTATTAGTTAACGATGGCTACGATAATATCCACCGTTGATATTGTTAACATGATATAGCCTGACACAAGAACCATCTAGGACTGGCAGTTTGACGTTATTTTTTAGGTTTGTGTAGCGTCTAGTGAGTTGTCGTTAGTAGAGCTCAAGGAAACAAGTTATTTCATTGGTTGAACTATTTAGTACAACTCACGACTTGTTTTCTTTTGTGGCCAAAGACTTGTCTTTTGACGTGGTTTGCTGGTCAGTGTCAGGTTATAACTTTACGAAGGCTACTTATCCACCCACCCTCTTACTCACTCATTCCCATGATTGTCGGGACGAGTGGGTTGGGGGTGAGGGGGCGGAGAGGGGGGGGGGTAGACGAGCGGGATGCAGACTTGTTTCCTTGAGCTCTACTTACAACTCACTAGACGCTGCACAAACATTAAAAAATGACGTCAAAAGACAAGTCTTTGGCCACAAAAGAAAACAAATCGTGAGTTGTATTCAATAGTTCAACCAATGGAATCACTTGTGCGGTATGTAGACTTCACAACGTCACACCATCTAGCACGGTCTCTGTTGGCTTTTTCTTGAAGGCTATTAACCGATAGATAACCACGCCTCTCGGACAATCGTCATAATGTAAACAATGGCTGTGATTGGTAGAAACAGCAAACTACACAGGTTTTACTATAGATGGTATGTGCTAAGTAAAATACCCACTGTTCTACCTCTTGATCAGTAGAATCAACACAGAAAACTATGTGTAAACTTAAACGTTTATATTATGATCGAGAAAATCGTGTGATTACTCGTCACCCCATTTGTCAATATAAAAACAATAACAACGATCAGATGAAGGTCGAATTAGTTCACGTTATTGTTTATAAACAACCAACTATGTTTGTCCGAGCACATGTGAAAGTGTGTCACAAATTCCATGTTTTGATTGGTCAAAAATCTTCTGGTTAATTGAGGTCCAGGCCTGACCTCCCCTTGGTGTTGTCCTGACACATTTTTTACTCTTCCTCTTCCTCCACCGTGCCCTGCATGACATCCTTAAACATGTTATCACGGCGGACAGTGTGTCCGAGCCATGACAGTTTCTTTCTTCAATATCCACTAAACGTGCTCAAAACACTTTACAAGGGGTTCAGAGCCAACAGAAACACGTATCACGTAGGACGTGACTTGTCGCCTGTTTGGCGATTTTACATTGGGGTTGGGTTTTTTTTTGTGTTTTTTTTTTTTTTGGGACAAAGAAAACGCTGTTATTGCCATTTACTCATTTCACATCTGAGTGCGGTCAGAGAATGTGAATAAAGAGCCTTTTCCGAGGACTCAAACTATGCGCCGCTCAGAACGGGACTCGAACCCTTGACCTTCCGATCCGAAGGCCAAGTGTCATACCATAGTACCAAATAGCCGCACACGTCTACGGTTTTTCAGAAGTAAGACATGAATATGTACGTTATAGATCAGATGACTTGATTAAAGACGTAAGGCCTTTCGCTTCCTAATCATCCGATTGGGATGCCTCGGCTGCCTTTCTCATTATCTGTGTCAATTCCGTCCACAGTTCACAGTCTTTTGCTGTGGATGCTAATTTCATAAGGTCTTCCTTTGATTTAAATTCTTCGTTATTTTGAAGGCATTTTGGGCCTCTATATATCAGGTAGTCACAAAAAAAAAACAAAAACAAAAAACAACAAAAAACAAACACGCCGCTCTTTGTCGGCTTGTATCTCTGTGACCCTTCATTAGATTTCTTTCAAATTCAAGATACAATTAAAACAAATCCTTATACGAAGGTTATTCAAATTTTATGAATATGAATTGATAAACCAAAAAGATAGTGATTTTTCAAAACGTTCACGGATGGCAAAGATAACAATGACAAAGACCTGAGTAACGTCATCTTTGTTCTATCTATAGATAGTTCGGCGGTGACGTCTTTTAGTTATTTGTTATTGTTTTTGCCATCTGCGTTTATGAGTAATGCTCACCTGACTATAAACGTTCATGGATACACACAGTTTTGTGTGTTGGTCCGTTCTACTTCCGGATGGCAATGTTATGAGCTTCTTAGCCAAGCGCATACTATCTATAGTCTGACACTAGGACCAACTAGGACTTGCCTTTTGATGTCATTTTTTTTTGTTAGTGCACCGCTTAGTGAGTGGTCGTTAGTAGTAGCTACTCAAGGAAACAAGTGATTACATTGGTTGATCTATTGAATACAACTCATGATTTGTTTTCTTTTGCAGCGAAAGACGTGTCTTTAGACGTCATTTGTTGATCGGTATCAGACCGTAGCCATCATTATGTTATAGCCTGACACTGAAACCCAACAGGACTGGCAGTTTGACGTCACTATTTGGTTTTTGCACCGCCTAGTGAGTTGTCGATAGTAGAGCTCATGGAAACAGGTGGTCCCATTGGTTGAACTATTGAATACAACTCACGATTTGTTCTCTTTTGTGGCAAAAGACTGGCATTTTGACGTCATGTTGTCATGTCAGGCCATAACTTTACGATGGCTACGCTGTCAGGCCATAGATCATTGATGAATACGATGCGTCTCAGTAATTTGCCAAGACAGTGACCACTTTGTGTCAAATGTATATTCGTACAATCACGTATAGATAGTTCGAAGATGACGTCACATAGGTCTTTGTTATCGTTTCTGCCATCCGCGTTTGTGAGTTGTTCTCATTAAACTGTATTAACCAGACTATAGATAGTATGCAGATGACGTCACTCAGGCCTTTGTTATTGTTTTTGCCATCCGCGTTTGTGAGTTGTTCTCACTAAACTGTATTAACCAGACTATAAAAGTTCATGGTTACACAGAGTTTGTGTGTTGGTCCGTTGTACTTCCGGATGGCAATGTTGTGAACTTCTTGGCCAAGCGCATTCTATCTATAAAAGTTCATGGTTACACAGAGTTGTGTGTTGTCGTATACTTCCGGGTGGCATGTTGTGAACTCTGCCAAGCGCATCTATTATAAAAGTCATGTTACCATATTTTGTGTAGGGCCGTAACTCCGGATGCAATGTTGTGAACTCCTTGGCCAAGCGCATTCTATCTATATGGCATGCCCTCTGAACCGCTTATAGTTTGATTTGTATGGTTTGTGAAAAAGAATCTATTGTAAATTGATCCTATTAACCAGTAGATTTTTGACCCATCAAATAATGGAATTTGTGACACACCTTCAAACGTGCTTGGACAAACCGAGGCCATCGTTAACTTATAGTCTGACACTGACCAAAAATGACGTCAAAAGACAAGTCTTTGACCACAAAAGAAAACAAATCGTGGGTTTTATTCAACAGTTTAACCAATGGGATCACTCGTTTCCTTGACCACTACTAACGACAACTCACTAGATGCAGGACAAGCCTTTAAAATGACGTCAAACTATAAGTCGTAGAGGGTACTGGTGTCAGGCTATATGTTAACCAAAGCTATGGACAAACATAGTTGGTTGAATGAAATCAATGAGATCTCTGATCGTTGTTATTACTTTTATACCGCCAGATTGGTAACAACCACACGAATTTCTCGTCAGATTTTAAAATTCAAGTTTACACATGGTTTTCTATGTTAGTTCTATAGATAGTATGCGCTTGGTAAAGAAGCTCACAACATTGCCATCCGGAAGTATTACGGACCAACACACATTACTGTGTGTATCCATGAACGTTTATAGTCTGGTTAACACAGTTCAGTGAGCATTACTCATAAACGCGGATGGCAAAGAACAATAACAAAGACGTGAGTGACGTCATCTTCGAACTATCTATAGATAGTATGCAGATGACGTCACTCAGGCCTTTGTTATTGTTTTTGCCATCCGCGTTTGTGAGTTGTTCTCACTAAACTGTATTAACCAGACTATAAAAGTTCATGGTTACACATGGTTTGTGTGTTGGTCCGTTATACTTCCGGATGGCAATGTTGTGAACTCCTTGGCCAAGCGCATTCTATCTATAGATAGTTCGAAGATGACGTCACTAAAGCCTTTGTTGTTATATTTTGCCATCCGCGTTTGTGAGTTATTCTCACTGAACTGTATTAACCAGACTATAAAAGTTCATGGTTACACAGAGTTTGTGTGTTGGTCCGTTATACTTCCGGATGGCAATGTTATGAGCTTCTTAGCCAAGCGCATACTATCTATTGATATAACGGTAGAACAGTGGTTATTTTACCTAGACACATTCTATCGATTGTAAAACCCCGTGTAGTTTGCTATGTCAACCAATCACTGCCATTGTTTACATTATGACGACTGTCCCAGAGGTGTGGTTATCGACGTGTCTTTTCCGCTTTGTCGAAAAACGACAGCGATATAGATAGTTCGAAGATGACGTCACTCAGGTCTTTCTTTTTATTTTTTTTTGCCATCCGGGTTTATGAGAAATTCTCACAAAACTGTATTAACCAGACTATAAAAGTTCAGGGTTACACATAGTTTTGTTTGTTGGTCTGTTATACTTCCGGATGGCAATGTTATGAGCTTCTTAGCCAAGCGCATACTATCCAAAGATTGACTAGATGTGAGATTATCACGTGATGCGTGGAACCTCCCGTTCTTTGTCCTCAAAAAAGGAATGGGTGTTCATAACATTTGATCAATGACATTACTCGACCGATTATTATCAGTGTGTACATTCATTATGATGCGTGGTGCGGTCCGTGTTGACATCACAACGACACCGGTGAGTGTTGAGTAAGAATTCAATATTCACTCACGCACACATTGCTATCTCTGTTGTTTCTCGGGGAATCGGATATTTTATTACCTCACTATGTCTTGTCAAAGTAAGTACTACTAAATTTTATTGATTTATAGATAGTATGCGCTTGGCTAAGAAGCTCATAACATTGCCGTCCGGAAGTATAACGGACCAACACACAAACTCTGTGTAACCATGAACTTTTATAGTCTGGTTAATACAGTTTAGTGAGAACAACTCACAAACGCGGATGGCAAAAACAATAACAAAGGCCTGAGTGACGTCATCTGCATACTATCTATAGATAGTATGCGCTTGGCTAAGAAGCTCATAACATTGCCATCCGGAAGTATAACGGACCAACACACAAAACTGTGTGTATCCATGAACGATTATAGTCGGGTTAATACAGTTCAGTTAGCATTACTCATAAACGCGGATGGCAAAAAACAATAACAAAGACCTGAGTGACGTCACCTTCGAACTATCTATTGATGTTATACGCGTGTAAGTGAAATGCTCACCAGTTTTGTTCGCTAGATCAGTCGTGCCTACACAAGTCATTTTTAATATTTCATTCGTCGTGTTTTGTTGACAAAGGGAAAACCCGAAACTTCCTTATCGTCCGTCTTTGTAAATTGAAACAAAGCTCCCGTTCCATTTTATTATCGTTATTTATTTCCTCTTGATTCACGAAGCAACACTTGGATTAAATCCTTGGTGTTTATAGATAGAATGCGCTTGGCCAAGGAGTTCACAACATTGCCATCCGGAAGTATAACGGACCAACACACAAACTCTGTGTAACCATCAACTTTTATAGTCTGGTTAATACAGTTTAGTGAGAACAACTCACAAATGCGGATGGCAAAAACAATAACAAAGGCGGGAGTGACGTCATCTGCATACTATCTATAGATTGTTCGAAGATGACGTCACTGGTGTCTTTGTTATTGTTTTTTTGCCATCCGCGTTTATGAGTAATGCTCACTGAACTGTATTAACCTGACTATAAACATTTATGGATAAACACAGTTTTGTGTGTAGGTCCGTTATACTTCCGGATGGCAATGTTGTGAACTTCTTAGCAAAGTGGATATTATCTATAGATAGAATAAAGTTGACGTCACTCGGGTCTTTGTCATTGTTTTTGTTTTGTTTTTTTTGCCACCCACGTTTGTGAGTAATTCCCACTTAACTGTATTTTCTAGACTATAAAAGTTCATGGTTACAAATAGCTTTCTGTGTTGGTTCGTTATACTTCCGGATGGCAATGTTGTGAGCTCCTTCGCCAAGCGCATACTATCTATAACCCGTATGTAGCATAAATGCTAAAAAAAAAAAAAAAATTAAAAAAAAAAAACAAAAAACAACATCAGTCAAATCCAAAAATGTTCTGGACATTTCTGCCGTACGGCGACAAAACCCTGTATGATGGCAAAACCCCATTTTACAGGAGAGCCGAAAAAATGTTCAAATTTTACTTCAACTTTTTACAATAACTATGCGGAGAATTGATGCAAACTTGGTATCAATCAAAAGATATTTATTTTATTCTATCACTTTTGAAGTATAAAAATAAAAAATACAGACCGGGACTTTTCGAAATTTTGAATTTACTGTTATACTGGGTTTTGTCGCTGTACGGCAGATTTACCAAGAGCAAAAAAAAGATTAATTAAAACTGTAGAGCGTGCAACATCTGTCGTTATCTGATGTTTATTGTAAACTTGAAGGCTGGATTGTTTGCTGATGACGCCTTCTGTGTAGAACAATCGAAAATAAATCAGATGCAATCCAATGTACCTTCCCATGTGCTCGAGGTCATTGGTCATATTGCAAAATGTGCTCAAAGTGACCTACATAGTGAAAAATGTTCACAGCTTTTGAAAGATCCAACATCACAATAATGGGCATGATCTATATTAACTTTCCATGTGCTAGAGGTCATTGGTCACATTGCAAAATGTGCTCAAAGTGACCTACATAGTGAAAAGTGTTCACAGCTTTTGAAAGATCCAACATCACAATAATGGGTATGATCTATATTAACTTTCCATATGCTCGACGTCATTGGTCACATCGCAAAATGTGCTCAAAGTGACCTACATAGTGAAAAGTGTTCACAGCTTTTGAAAGATCCAACATCACAATAACTGGGTATGATTCTAATACTAACTTTCCATATGCCGACGTCATTGGTCACATTGCAAAATAGGCTCAATGACCTACATATAAAAGTGTTCACGGATTTTGAACTATCTCACATTACGATTTGTCACTGTGTTCAGCTTGACACATGGGTATGTTTACCACTTTCATAAACACAGCTTCTTCTTCTTCTTCTTCTTCTTCTTCTTCTTCTTCTTCTTCTTCTTCTTCTTCTTCTTCTTCTCTCTTCTCCTCTCTTCTTCTTCTCTTCTTCTTCTTCTTCTTCTTCTTCTTCTTCTTCTTCTTCTCTTCTTCTTCTTCTTCTTCCTCTTCTTCTTCTTCCTCTTCTTCTTCTTCTTCTTCTTTCTTCTTCTTCTTCTTCTTCTTCTTCTTCTTCTTCTTCTTCTTCTCTCTTCTTCTTCTCCTCCTCCTCCTCCTCCTCCTCCTCCTCCTCCTCCTCTCCTCCTCCTCCTCTTCTCTCTCCTCCTCCTCCTCTCTCCTCCTTCTCTTCCTCTCTTCTTCTCTCTTCTTCTTCTTCTTCCTTCTTCCTTCTTCTTCTTCCTCTTCTTCTTCTTCTCTCTTTCTTCTTCTTCTTTTCTTCTTCTTCTTCTTCTTCTTCTTCTCTTCCTCACTCTCCTCCTCCTCCTCCTCCTCCTCCTCCTCCTCCTCCTCCTCCTCGTCCTTCTTCTTCTTCTTCTTCTTCTTCTTTTCTTCTTCTTCTTCTTCTTCTTCTTCTTCTCTCTCCTCCTCCTCCTCCTCCTCCTCCTCCTCCTCCTCCTCGCTCTTCTTCTTCTTCTTCTTCTTCTTCTTCTTCTTCTTCTTCTTCTTCTTCTTCTTCTTCTTCTACTCCTCCTCCTCCTCCTCCTCCTCCTCTTCTCCTCCTCCTCCTCCTCCTCCTCCTCCTCCTCTTCTTCTTCTTCTTCTTCTTCTTCTTCTTCTTCTTCTTCTTCTTCTTCTTCTTCTTCTTCTTCTTCTTCTTCTTCTTCTTCTTCTAGCTGCATTATCTGCAAACCACCTTGACTTTGGTGTGCATGTTGTTGTTTAGATTAGCACAGAAGCGATTCTGTCTTAACTCTTTCCGGTTTTCAAAGCTAACGACATTCCCGGGCAGGCTGCTCCAAAGTCTAATCATTGATTCAACACTAGATAGGCTGCATGTAGTAAAGAATAATCCTCTATCTTGTTTGATCGAAAGATTATGCTGACTGAAGCTTGAATCCAAATTCAAATAGAATATTATTATTATTATTATTATTATATTATTATTATTATTATTAATTATTATTATTATTATTATTATTATTATTATTATTATTATTATTATTATATTATTATTATTATTATTATTATTATTATTATTATTATTATATTATTATTATTATATTATTATTATAATAATAATAATAAAATAATAAACATAACAATAATAACAATAATAATAATAATAATAATAAAATAATAATAATAATAATAATAATAATAATAATAATAATAATAATAATAATAATAACATAATAATAATAATAATAATAATAATAATAATAATAATAATAATATAATAATAATAATAATAATATAATAATAATATAATATATGATATGATGATGATGATGATGATGATGATGATGATGATGATGATGGATGATTGATGATAAATATAACACTTCTATAGCGCATAACCATGACTCGGTCATGATCTATGCGCTTCACAGTTACATGAATGACAAGCTAAAGTATCACTAACATGTATATACACACACACACACATGCATACACAAAAATAGACATACTTTCAGTTAGAAAAACAAAAAAACAAACAAACAAACAAAAAAACATCTATATATCAAATAAATGTGAAACATTGACATATACTTTAAAATATTTTTTGGGGGGTAAAAAAAGTAATGCTGATGCTTTGATTTAAAACCATCTACGACTTGCCGCTTCACGAATAGCCCTGGGAAGATGGTTCCAAATTTGAGGACCAAGTATTGAACACGAGCGCCCACCATAAATTTATAAATAATTTGATTTGTTGTTTACTTGATGTTTAGTGTGGTCAGATTATAAATAATAACGTAAAGTTGAATGTAAGCTTCAATTTAATTACAAAAACAGATCAAATGAACGTTTCGGGTTTCCCCTTTATAAAAAAAACAGGATGATTGAAACACCACAGATGAATGAGATGATGTGGTAGTGGCGTAGTTAAGATGAATCACTACCACATCATCTCATTCATCTGTGGTGTTTCAATCATCATGTTTTGTTGATAAAGGGGAAATCCGAAACGTTCATTTGATCTGATTTTGTAATTAAATTGAAGCTTACATTCAACTTCACGTTATTATTTATTTCTTCGAGCTTCGAGCAGCAACATTTACACTGTGGTCAGATTATGAAGACAGTAGTATTCAAGATGGAGAACAGACATGTATGGATTCGTTAAGTTATCTAGGTGCTTAACCATCAAGGAGGGGGGGGGGGGGGAGAATTCGGATAGCTTAGTTGGTAGAGCACTCGCTTGACAATCAACGGGGCCGAGATCGATCCCGGTTGTGATTGGGATCAGTGATTGGGTAGCTGGGTCTATTAGATCTGGGGGAAAGTACTTTGTTATAAACTATCGTCCTATCCAAAGGGTAGCAATCAATTGCTATTGTCCGTTTCACGCTATAGAAACCGGGATAAACTTCGGCTCCATGGATGCTTAAGCCTCTGAAGTTCTCCTTTTAAAAAAAAACAAACCATGAAACATTTCAAGCAGGTAAGGGCGATCTTGTATTCAACCCTTTCTTTCACTGCCAACCAATGCAATTGGATTCAATAGTCTGATGTCACGCCGCCCGGCAACGGCGGCCATCTTGGTTCTCATCAAAGAAAATCATTACTTTTTATTCTTCATGCTGGCTAGAACTTGTCATATGCCTTGTGATCAAAATGTGTAAAAGTCAAAACATGATCAAATTTATGGGGTTTTTTTTTCCTCTGGATACGCTTTTATGCTCGTCGGAGAAATATTTCATAAGGGCATCCGCCATTGTTCCGATAGTTTAGAGCCAGTGTTACTAAGTTACCATGCGTCATTAGGAAGGAAGTGACGTTACGACTGTTGAAGCGTATTCAAACACAAGGGGCAGCGAATATTTATATCTATTTTGTTTCGTAATCGATTTTGAAGCACTATTCTGAATTGTTTGAAGTCTGAACATGTTATCTTTAGTGCGGCTATGTGGTCTAGTGGTATGACACTCGCATGACACTCGCTTTCGGATCGGAAGGTCCTGAGTTCGAGCCTCGCTCGGCGCATAGTTGAGTCCCTGGAAAAGGCTCTTTACTCACATTCTCTCACCGTACTCAGGTGTAAAATGAGTACCTGGCCGTTAACAGCGTTGTCTCTGTCCGAAAAATTGTGATATCGCCTAACAGGCGTCATGTCTCGTTCTACATGTTACGTGCTGCTGTTGGTCAGGGACCCCTTGTAAAGCGCTTTGAGCACATTTATTGGATATTGTGCTATATAAAAGCTCAAGTTTTTTGGGTGTTTTTTTTATCTCAGCAAAATGGGAATACGCTTCAACAGCCGCAACGTCACTTCCCTCGTATGACGCACGGTAACTTAGTGTAACACTGGCTCTAAACTATCGGAACAATGGCGGACGCCCTTATGAAATATTTCTTTGACGAGCATAAAAGTGTATCCAGAGTATAAAAAAACCCGTTATAAATCTGATCATCTTTTGACTTTTACACATTCTGAACACAAGACATAAAAATTCTAGCCAGCTTGAAGAATAAAAAGTAACGATTTTCTTTGTTTAGAACCACGATGACCGCCGTTGCTGGGCAACGTGACAGACTATTGAATCCAAATACAATAATCAAATCTTGATGATATACATGCTGTTACTAGCTTTTCTGTGACATCAAATCTAATATAGATAGGGGGGGGGGGGGTGTTAAGCTTTCATATTTTTTTAGTAATATGTAATACATCAATAAATTGTTGAATTTGTGTGTATCTCTCTCTCTCTCTCTCTCTCTCTCTCTCTCTCTCTCTCTCTCTCTCTCTCTCTCTCTCTCTCTTTCTCTTTCTCTTTCTTTCTCTTGATTTTAAAAAATCAAGTCCTCTAAACTAAAACAAACCTGTGAATATTCAAAATGTTGTAAAGGCATTGAGCAGTATTAAGTATTAACCCTCTCCTTACCAGCCATTTTCAGAATTTTCCCCAAAACGTCATACCTACCCAACACAAAAACAGACATTTCTTACTCAAACCGAAAAGCAACAAGAACATACTGTGTATAATATTATTCGACAATTTGGGCTCTATTACAGAATGTCAAGTTTTTTGTAGCTATAGCAAAAAGAAATGAAATCTGGATGAGAAAAGTGACGGTTGTAACAAATGTGACGATTTTCCAATAAGTGGTAAGGAGGGGGTTAATCAATGCGCTCTAGAAATGTTCATATATATTTCATTTTTATTTTTTTTTATTGGGGGGGGGGGGGGGGTCAGTTGGTAGAGCACTCGCTTCACACGCAAAGGGACCGAGATCGATTCCGGGTGCAGTCGAGATTAAATCTGGTTCAGGTTTTTTTTTTATCTTTGTTGTTTTGATTTATATCTGGATCACATTTTTTTTTTCTCATTGACAACATAGAAGATCAAAGGTCAATCCAGTCTGTAACCCACCATCTCAAAGTGATGTTATCTTTGAATTGACGAGGTGCTGAAATTAATCAAGAGGTCTGAGGTTCGATTTCCAGTCGAGGAAGACTGATTTTTTGGGGATGGATTTTTTCTTGTATTTTTCACGCGTCTGAACTATTGAAAATGATATGCTTTCCCATACACCTGTTGGAGCGGCGCCGGTTCGTAAAGTTATGGCCTGACACTGACCAAAAAATGACCTCAAAATGCCAGTCTTTTGCCACAAAAGAAAACAAATCGTGAGTTGTATTCAATAGTTCAACCAATGAAATAACTTGTTTCCATGAGCTCTACTAACGACAACTCACTTGGCGGTGCAAAAACCACATAATGACGTCAAACTGCCAGTCCTTTTGAATTTCAGTGTCAGGCTATAACAGAACGATGGCTACGACTGAACTTAAGTTTTAATATGCTTTCCCATACACCTGTTGAAGTGACGCCGTTATAACCAGCGCCGACCCGTGCTGACACCGGGGCACGACCGGGGCACACCCATGGCTTGTCAGTGACTCACCGTGGTGTTTCCGTGTCACACCATAGCCATCGTTATCTTATAGATAGTATGCGTTTGGCTAAGAAGTTCACAACATTGCCATCCGGAAGTTAAACGGGCCAACACCCAAAACTATGTGTAACCATGAACTGTTATAGTCTGGTTAATACAGTTCAGTGAGAATAACTCACAAACGCGGATGGCAAAATATAGTAACAAAGACTTGAGTGCCGTCAATTTCGTTCTATCTATAGCCTGACACTAGAACCGACGCCATCGTTAACTTATAGATAGAATGCGCTTGGCCAAGGAGTTCACAACATTGCCTTCCGGAAGTATAACGGACCAACACACAAACTCTGTGTAACCATGAACTTTTATAGTCTGGTTAATACAGTTTAGTGAGAACAACTCACAAACGCGGATGGCAAAAACAATAACAAAGGCCTGAGTGACGTCATCTGCATACTATCTATAGATAGTATGAAGTTGACGTCACTCCTGTCTTTGTTATTGCTTTTTGACATCCGTGTTTATGAGTAATTCTCACTTATGAACAGAAAATCCCAATTATATGGAAAACATCGACTATAATTCCAGTACCCAAAAAGAATCCACCAACTCAGCTGAATGATTATAGACCTGTTGCTTTAACATCAATTATTATGAAATGTCTGGAAAAAATTCTGAAAAGAGAGCTGTTGCAATTTATATATGACCAACACATACTTGATCCATATCAGTTTGCCTACCAACAAAATCTTAGTGTGGAAGACGCACTCCTCACAGTGATGCATTCAATATCAAATCACTTGGATGTTTCACCCGCCAACTACTGCCGAATCCTATACGTCGATTTTTCGTCTGCCTTTAATGCCATGAAAACCAACATATTAATCAGTAAACTGCATGCTCTAAACCTTCCCCATTACCTCATCAACTGGTATAACAACTTTCTCATCGATCGCCCCCAACATGTCAGAGTAGGCTCAAATATATCATCAGTAAAAACTCTTTCAAACGGATGCCCACAAGGGTGTGTAAGCTCACCTCTACTTTACATCCTCTATACAAACGATTGTGTGGCTAGCTTTGATAACTGCCAACTCATCAAGTATGCTGATGACACCGCAATACTCGGCCTGCTCAATGATTCCGTCTCCGAATTTAAATACACTGAGCAAGTTAGTAAATTCAGCAAATGGTGTGCCGATAACTGTCTAGAGCTCAATGTAACAAAAACAAAGGAACAACTGTTTGATCACAGAAAAATAGGAAAAAGAGCAAGACAAATAACAAAAATTAACAATCAGGCGGTTGAAACTGTTGAAACGTTTAAATACCTTGGTGTAATTATAGATAACAGTCTAAGATTTGAATCGCACACCAACAATGTCATCAAAAAATGTAACCAGCGCTTGTATATACTCAGAAAATTAAGGTCTTTCAATGTGAACAGAAAGACCATGATACAAATCTACAAGTCATTAATATTGAGTATCGTTTCGTTTGGCATCACAACGTGGTATGGAAGCTGTGGAACAAAAGAAAAATCCAAACTACATAGAACCCTCAGAGAGGCTTCAAAAATAATTAACACAGACCTTAGAAGCCTTGACACAACTTATATTAATGCAGTTGAGAAGAAATCTTTTAACATTATCAACGAAAAGAGGCATCCGCTGAACGAAAAATTCCAACTTCTGCGCTCCGGAAGACGGTATCTAGAAGCAAAATGTCGGACAAATCGACATAAGACAACCTTCATTCCAACCGCCATAAAATTAATTAACAAATCTTCTGTGGAAAAATGAGACAACCAATGAAAATAACGAGAAGCAGTGTCGTGAATCATCATCATCGACATTGCCGCCGTCGTTATCATCATCATCATCATCATCATCATCATCATCATCATCATCATCATCATTATCGTAGTCATCATCATCATCATCATCATCATCATCATCATCATCATCATCATCATCACAATTATTGCCATCTTCTTCTTAATATAAGACACTATATTTATAATATGGTTATCTGCTGTCCCAGCAAATATATCGTATCGTTCTATCTGTCTGTGTGTGTGTCTGTGTGTATGTATATATGTATGTATGTATGTATGTATGTATGTATGTATGTATGTATGTATGAATGTAGGCATGCATATACGATGATATGCTGGTTTGTATGTATGTCTGCATGTATGTATGTATGTATGTATATGTGTTTGTATGTACGCTCATTTCTTTTGTATACATGTGTAGAAACAATGTGCAAGCGTGTATGTTCGTGTATGGCTGTGTCTGTATTTGTAAATGTGTTGATGTTCATACCATGAACCAAACTGAGCATTGTTTACCTCACATGAATTGCCTTTAATTTGGACAATAAAGATTATTATTATTATTATTATTATTAATCTGTAT
>NC_088366.1:7886957-7889457 GCF_034508935.2 Berghia stephanieae | reverse complement strand
CTAGAAATGTCACGTCTCTCACTGGCCTTATCATTTCTATCACACCGCGCTAACGATTCGTTCACACTCCAACCATCGTTGAGTACAGACGATGCAATTTATACTGCATTTCATCTTATTTATTTTCAACGTTTATTTTTTTTATTGTTGTGCCGACGAAGGGTTTGTACCCGAAACGCCCATTGTCTGTATTGTTTCCACCGATTCCTCTCCATCATCACTCTTTCGTTAGTATTTTCGGGACCCCATGCTTCAGTCAGCGCCCACCGCTCTCTACTTAGAACAATGCTACACCGTGGATAAGAATCATTTAAGTGCCATCGTTATTTATATTTACTAAAAAACATTACACACACACATTCTCAAACAATTTTTACACCCCTAAACTTGTCTCACACTATTTTTATTTGTGGGGAAAAAACAACAACAAAACAAATAAACAAAAAAAAAAACGATCAAAACAAACACGAAGAAGAAGTAGATATGATTTCTGTGCCACTTCGTATGACGCATGCGCAGCTGGAAAAGTAGCACATTTCTATGACGTGTTGGGGTACGTTTCCGAGGAATCCCCAGTTAAAAATAGATTGACCTCTGTAGTCTGAGACTTCGCAAGCGTAGTCAGAGACTTGATAGTCAGGGACGAAGTCTGACTGAATAGCTTACTTTCCGTAGTCTCTGACTTCCCAAAGTCTTAGACTACAAAGTCTCAGACTTTGCTATAGTCTGAGACTACCATAGTCCCGCTCCATGTATCAGACCCCTGCATACTATCTATAAACAACAAAACCATGCTTGTCCGACCACGTGTGAAGGTGTGTCCCAATTTCCATGTTTTGACTGGTCAAAAAGCTACTGGTTAATACGCCTCAACAGTCATGATGTCACTTCCCTCGTAATGACGCATGGTAACTTAGTAACTGGCTCTAAACTATTGGAACAATGGCGGACGCCCGTATGAAATATTTCTCCGGCGAGCATAAAAGCGTATCCAGAGGAAAAAAACATAAATTTGATCATGTTTTGACTTTTACACATTCTGATCACAAGGCATATGAAAAGTTCTAGCCAGCATGAAGAATAAAAAGTAATGATTTTCTTTGTTTAGAACCAAGATGGCCGCCGTTGCCGGGTGGCGTGACATCAGACTACTGAATCTAATTATTTGGGTGTTAAATAATGGGCTTGCTTGATTTAACATTGTCGTGTTGTGATCAATATTCTGCGTTGATTTGAGCGTCTTTCCATTACAACAAGTCAAAATTATATGGGTCCTATACGGGTTTTAGTGTCCGGCCTTTTGGTAACGATGGCTTCGCCCGGAGTCTCCATAATGTAGGTAGATCGAAGTTGACGTCCCTCAGGTCTTTGCTATTATTTTTTCGCCGTCCGTTATGAGTAATGGGCATGATCTTTATTACATTTCCATGTGCTTGAGGTAGTAGTGGTGTCGTATGGTCTTCACACCTCCAAGTGTGACTCATTCAGCCATTTGATGTAGTCGTCATCAGCTTTGTGGATAGCGGGATAGCCGCCCTCTATGGATGTTGATGGACAGTGAAGTACCACATGGTCGATGTCAGCGTTACAGGCTTGGCATGCTCGAGGTCATTGGTCACATTGCAATGTATGTTCAATATATGAGCTTAGAGCACGTTTAGTGGATATTGCTCATTTCAAAAGTTTAAAAAGTAGTCCTTCAGAGCCATTGGGCCCATGGAGTTGGAGTTTATCCCGGTTTCTATAGCCTGAAACGGACAATAGCAATTGCTTGCTATCATTTGTATAGGAGGATGCTAGTCTATCGCAAACCACTTTCCGCCTAATCGAACAGACTCAGCTGTTTTACAGTCAGGCTATAAGTTTACAAAGGCTACAGTCAGGCTAATAATTTACGAAGGCTACAGTCATGCTATAAGTTAACAAAGGCTACAGTCAGGCTAATAGTTTACGAAGGCTACAGTCAGGCTATACGTATAAGGAGGCTATAGTCAGGCTATATCTTAACAAAGGCTACAGTCATGCTATAAGATTACGAAGGCTACAGTCAGGCTATACGTTTAAGGAGGCTACAGTCAGGCTTTATCTTAACAAAGGCTACAGTCAGGCTATAAGATTACGAAGGCTACAGTCAGGCTATACGGTTAAGGAGGCTACAGTCAGGCTATATCTTAACAAAGGCTACAGTCAGGCTATAAGATTACGAAGGCTACAGTCAGACTATACGTTTAAGGAGGCTACAGTCAGGCTATATCTTAACAAAGGCTACAGTCAGGCTATCAGTTAACAAAAGCTACAGACAGGCTAAAAGTTAACGAAGGCTACAGTCAGGCTATACGTTTAAGGAGGCTACAGTCAGGCTAATAGTTTGCGAAGGCTTCAGTCAGGCTAATAGTTTACGAAGGCTACAGTCAGGCTAATAGTTTACGAAGGCTACAGTCAGGCTAATAGTTTACGAAGGCTACAGTCAGGCTATACGTTTAAGGAGTCTTCAGTTATC
>NC_088366.1:7869457-7881957 GCF_034508935.2 Berghia stephanieae | reverse complement strand
CTTCCGACTGATTATGTCATGCACTGACACAATATCGTAATTACTTTCCCCAAAATGTACTTCCAAAACACCCTACATTGGAAACCCTTGTCATGCATACCATTTATGAAGAAATATGCTTTTGGTTTAGTCTACGGGTTTTATGAGAACAAGGAGATGAATTGTTACATTCAACAATTTCCAAATTCCAAAAGAGAACACAATCAATGAGAACAGAATCATCTCAATTAAAATCAATAATAAAAAGTAGCATCCTGCAGGTTTCGCCTGATATTATCATGACACATGTGCTCTCCACCCCCCCCCCCCCCCCCCCCTTTCAGCCAAAATAAAAAAAAAGAAAGTTAGAGAGAAGTGAAAATTTGATGAATCAAGCAATATAATACTTTAAAATCTTTAAATATTTGACACGGACATGGGCACACTTCCTCAAAATACAGAGCAGTAATTCGTAATTTTTTGTAAACATAGATAAATTGCTGAGTTCCTTCTTTTTAAGGAAAATGAATATATTTTAAAATCCTAAAATAACTTGAGCTTTTATATCGCGCATATCCACTAAACTTGCTCAAACCGCTTTACAAGGGGTCCCACGTTAACAGCAACACGTAACACGTGGAACGTGACATGATGACGCCTATTACAATTTTTTTCCCGACAGAGACAACGCTGTTAATGTTAACGGCCAGATACTAATTTTACACCTGAGTACGGTGAGAGCATGAGAGTAAAGAACCTTTTCCACGGACTCAACTATGCTCCGAGCGAGGCTCGAACCCAGGACCTTCCGATCCTTAAGCGAGTTTCATACGACTAGACCACATAGCCGCACAATATATATAATATATATATATATATATATATATATATATATATATATATATATATATATATATATATATAATATTATAGTATGTATGATGGCATTCTTACTATCTTCTATAATCTGGAGTTCTAATGAAAGAGGTATTACATTTTGAACCCTCAATATTGAATATTGAATAGGATAGTAAACAAATCAGACTTAATAGTGAAATAGGATCATAGAATTAAAAAGAATAGGAATAAACATTGCAATAGAACCATGGCCGTCTATAGTTACGTTATGAATAGAACCTAATTTCTATGAAAATCTTACAAATAATTCAAATAATGAAAAAATGGGGGCGAGATTCATTGTTTTTTTTTTTGGAATGGGATTTCTTTGCGTGTTTGTCTTTCTTGCTTTATCTGGCACCTTTCATTCACACGTGTTCAGATCTTTGTAATAGAACCCAAATTCCTGACATGGCGGTTTTTGCAAAAGAAAAAATCCCAGATTTTGCAAGCTAAAAACAGCAAAATTTGAAGAAGAAAAAATGTGCAAAAAATTGCAAAGATTTGCGATTAATTTTCCTAAAAACCCATAATTCATCTCGTCAAAGGTGTGCGGTTCGATGTGCAAACACGAGCGATCGTGTTCATCGTTCCGCACACCTGCTTTCAGTCGAAACCACAATAGCTAGGCCAATGGAACCTTTCTACCACATTGTGTACTTTATAAATAAGATATTTAAATACTAATTATTAAGCAGATGGCACGGAGGAAGTTAAAAAAACCTTCCTCCGTGTATCTGCATGCATCATCCCAGGGAAGAAGGAAAGTTGATACTCGTCGATCTCGTGATTTCAGGAAAGTAACTTTGGGGTTTAATGGAGCAAAATATAAGCTGCCACTTTTTTTTACCGTCTCAAGAAGCAAGAAGGAATATCGGTTGAGGCAATTAAATACTGTAATTGCGTAATTCAGGTATTTCATGCATTGAAAAAAAATTTCCGAAAATTTAGATCCTCAAAAAGTGTGCGAATAGAAAATAGAACTATAGACACCTACTGGGTAATGTAAATGTTACTGCTCGAAACTCGAAGAAATAAATGACAATGTGACATTGAATGTAAGCTTCAATCTAATATAGGGAATGAGAATTGGCGGAAGAGTAGCGTCCCTTGATTGGACGCCACCCATAGTCTGTGACGTCATCGGCGGAAAAGTTCTTAGAGAGAGAACGTCATGTTGGTTGTGTGCATGCGTCTCTCGTCCATTATCTCATTCGTCAGTAGTGTTTCATTCATCCTGTTTTGTTGTTAAAGAGGACGGAAACCCAAAACGTCCATTTTATCTGTTTTCGTATATTAGATTGAAGCTTACATTCAATTTCACATTGTTATTTATATCAACACCTACGTTCACTGACCAAATATATTAACCGAGTACATTACAATAGAACCCAAATTCAATGAACCGTGGAGGGAAACAAAATCGTGCAAAGAATTCAAACAATTAAAACGTCAGGCGTTTCGTGAAAATTCGATATAGATAGATCTAGTATGCGCTTGGTGAAGAAGCTTACAACATTGCCATTCGGAAGTATAACGGACCAACACATAAAACTGTGTGTAACCTTGAACATTCATAGTCTGGTTAATAATACAGTTTAGTGAGAATTACTCATAAACGCGGATGGGAAGAAAAACAATAACAAAGATCTGAGTGACGTCAACTACGGTCTATCTATACTTGCCTTCACTGACGTAACATATTTAACCGAGTTTATATATGACGTCATCATAATTTGTGATCACTTAAGATAACAAACAGCAATGTTCTCGAAGGTCTTTGTGTTGCGTTAATGAGAATAAAGACCTTCCACGATGAGCCCATCCCTTGTCACAAATCTCTGTCAGTTGATCAAATTCTACAAGACTGGAAATTAGCCAATGTAATAGGATTCAATAGTCTGATGTCACGTCCGCCCATCAACGAGCAGCTTGGTTCTAAACAAAGAAAATCGACTCTTTTATTCTTCATGCTGGCTAGAACTTTTTAACATGAAATGTGATCAGGATGTATAAAAGTCAAAATGATCAGATTTATAATGTTTTTCTCCTCTGGATACTCTTTTATGCTCTTCGGAGAAGAATTTCATAAGGGCGTCCGCCATTGTTCCGATTGTTTAGAACCAGTTACTAAGTTACTATGCGTCGTTACGAGGAAGTGACGTCACGACTGTTGAAGCCAATTACCATTTGGTTGGCTGGCTGAGAAAACCCGGAAAGATGCTCAAATTTTTTATGTATACAGTTGTGTAGACCACATCTTTCTGATCATTTACCACTTTAATTTTTTTTCTATGTCTATTAGAAACCAAGTTATTAATTTTTTTCGGAATATATTTTGTTGCTATGGGAAACACTTTATCTTCGATTTTGGTTCATATCTCAAATCAAAGCTTGCTGCATTTTCCTGGGTTTTCTCAGCCATCCTCAAATTTATAAAGAAAAATGATAAAAACGAATCTCAATATCACAGCCTTATTACTTTAATGTGTATTTTGTGAAAAGATATGGAATCCATTCTCAAAGTGTTTATTTCAACGTGTTTTGTTGACCAAGGGGAAACCCGAAACGTCCACATTATCTGCATTTGTTAGTTAAAAAAAGCTTCCATTCCATTTGACTATTATTGTATAATATTTCTTCTAACTTCAAACAGCAACAATTGGGTTTTGAGCCCGAAATGTTCCGTTATTGGTATGTCTATTTATTTCCCCACAGAGGAAGGCAGTCGGATGTGTCGTATGACGTACACAAGACACAAGGCCGTCATTGGAGGACTGACTCTAGTACTGATGATCTATCTAAGTCTCTATGGGAATCTGGGGTATCCGGCCATGGTGAGGAAGGCTATGGACTCCCTTATGGTGATGGAATGGGACGGGTTTGGCCTAGAAAGAGGTGAGAGGAAGACGGTAGCTTGATTCGTAATTATCAACATTTATATAGGGCATTTCATAGGTTGAATGGACTCCCTCATGGTGTTGGAGTGGGACGGGTTTGGCCTAGAAAGAAGTGAGAGTAAGAACATTTATATAGCGCATTTACTTAGATTGAATGGACTCCCTCATGGTGATGGAGTAGGACAGGTTTGGTCTAGAAAGAGGTGAGAGTAAGAACATTTATATAGGGCATTTCATAGATTGAATGGACTCCCTCATGGTGATGGAATCGGACGGGTTTGGTCTAGAAAGAGGTGAGAGTAAGACGGTAGCTTAATTATTCATAAATATCAACATTTGTATAGCGCATTTCATAGATTGAGAGGACTCCCTCATGGTGATGGAATGGGACGGGTTTAGTCTAGAAAGAGGTGAGAGTAAGTCGGTAGCTTAATTATTCATAAATATCAACATTTGTATAGCGCATTTCATAGATTGAGAGGACTCCCTCATGGTGATGGAATGGGACGGGTTTAGTCTAGAAAGAGGTGAGAGTAAGACGGTAGCTTAATTATTCATAAATATCAACATTTGTATAGCGCATTTCAAAGATTGAGAGGACTCCCTCATGGTGATGGAATGGGACGGGTTTGGCCTAGAGAGAGGTGAGAGTTCGACGACAGCCTAATTCATAAATATCAACATTTGTATAGCGCATTTCATAGATTGAATGGACTCCCTCATGGTGTTGGAGTGGGACGGGTTTGGCCTAGAGAGAGGTGAGAGTAAGATGGTAGCTTAATTATTCATAAATATCAACATTTGTATAGCGCATTTCATAGATTGAATGGACTCCCTTATGGTGATGGAATGGGACGGGTTTAGTCTAGAAAGAGGTGAGAGTAAGACTGTAGCTTAATTATTCATAAATATCAACATTTGTATAGCGCATTTCATAGATTGAGAGGACTCCCTCATGGTGTTGGAGTGGGACGGGTTTGGCCTAGAGAGAGGTGAGAGTAAGATGGTAGCTTAATTATTCATAAATATCAACATTTGTATAGCGCATTTCATAGATTGAGAGGACTCCCTCATGGTGATGGAATGGGACGGGTTTAGTCTAGAAAGAGGTGAGAGTAAGACTGTAGCTTAATTATTCATAAATATCAACATTTGTATAGCGCATTTCATAGATTGAGAGGACTCCCTCATGGTGTTGGAGTGGGACGGGTTTGGCCTAGAGAGAGGTGAGAGTAAGATGGTAGCTTAATTATTCATAAATATCAACATTTGTGTAGCGCATTTCATAGATTGAATGGACTCCCTTATGGTGATGGAATGGGACGGGTTTGGCCTAGAAAGAGGTGAGAGTAAGAACATTTATATAGCGCATTTCATAGATTGAATGGACTCCCTCATGGTGATGGAATCGGACGGGTTTGGTCTAGAAAGAGGTGAGAGTAAGACGGTAGCTTAATTATTCATAAATATCAACATTTGTATAGCGCATTTCATAGATTGAGAGGACTCCCTCATGGTGATGGAATGGGACGGGTTTAGTCTAGAAAGAGTGAGAGTAAGACTGTAGCTTAATTATTCATAAATATCAACATTTGTATAGCGCATTTCATAGATTGAGAGGACTCCCTCATGGTGTTGGAGTGGGACGGGTTTGGCCTAGAGAGAGGTGAGAGTAAGATGGTAGCTTAATTATTCATAAATATCAACATTTGTATAGCGCATTTCATAGATTGAATGGACTCCCTTATGGTGATGGAATGGGACGGGTTTGGCCTAGAAAGAGGTGAGAGTAAGAACATTTATATAGCGCATTTCATAGATTGAATGGACTCCCTCATGGTGATGGAGTAGGACAGGTTTGGTCTAGAAAGAGGTGAGAGTAAGACGGTAGCTTGATTATTCATAAATATCAACATTTATAATATAGAGCATTTCCGTAGATTGATGGGACTCCCTTATGGTGATGGAATGGGACGGGTTTGATATAGAGAGAAGTGAAATTAAGACGGTAGCTTAATTATTCATAAATATCAACATTTATATAGCGCATTTCCGTAGATTGAATGGACTCCCTCGTGATGATGGAATGGGACGGGTTTGGTCTAGAAAGAGGTGAGAGTAAGACGGTAGCTTAAATATTGATAAATATCAATATAGCGCATTTCCGATTACTATCATCATCATCATCATCATCATTATCATAACCACCATCATCATCAACAACAACAACAACAACAACAACAACAACAACAACAACAACAACATCTTTACATTCCCAAACTCCTTTCAGGGGTGTACAACTTCACCGTGGTGACGGCCATGTTGGATATCGGAAGAGGTCAGTGGGGAGGCGGCCAAAGGAGGTCGTACAACAAGTACCTCCTCTACATGCAGCGTATGCTTCGTCTGGACGTCAACCTTGTCGTCTTCATCGACCCCAAGGGACGCCCCTTTGTAGAATGGATGAGGAGGGGGAGAGAAGCCAGGACCAAAATCATCGAGTTTAATCACACCCAAGTTCCCTATTACAAGTAAGCAGGACAGGATTTCCACATGGCCATTGTAAAATTTATTATTTTTAAAATTGAGCTTTTATATAGCGCAATATCCACTAAACGTGCTCAAAGCGCTTTACAAGGGGTCCCTGGTCAATAGCAACATTTAACATGAAGGACGGGACATAACGCCTGTTAGGCGATATTACAATTTTTCGGACAAAGACAACGCTGTTAACGGTCAGGTACTCATTTTACACCTGAGTACGGTGAGAGAATGTGAGTAAAGAGCCTTTTTCAAGGACTCAACTATGCGCCGAGTACGAGGCTCGAACCCAGGACCTTCCGATCCGAAAGCGAGTGTCATGCCACCAGACCACATAGTCCACAGAGTATGACACTCGCTTTCAGATCGGAAGGTCCTGGGTTCGAGCCTCGCTCGGCACATAGTTGAGTCCTCGGAAAAGACTCTTTACTCACATTCTCTCACCATACTCAGGTGTAAAATGAGTACCTGACCGTTTACAGCGTTGTCTCTGTAGGGGAAAAACATTGTATTATCGCCTAACAGGCGTCATGTCTCGTTCTACACGTTACGTGTTGCTGTTGGTCAGGGAGCGTTTGTAAAGTGTTTTGAGTAAGTTTAGTGGATATTACGCTATATAAAAGCTTTTTTAAAAAAAAATTATTGATGCTATAGATAGTGTAGACTTGGCTGAAAGATGCTGTTCTTCACTGTAGAAAAGGTTATGTGTAGTTAAAATACAACTCATCTTTCCATCCCAAATTCAGACCTGCCAACTCGAAATGTTAAAAAATTCGCAGTTTTCAGAGGGAAGAAAAAAAAGAAGTTACTATAATTAACTTGACAAACATCTGATCCCTATTTGTTCCCAGTTCCCCTTTGTCTTACTTTCTCTTGGGTGCTTTAATTGTAATTCTACAACTTTTTACTATCCCATTTTCTTCCTTTTTACAGGCGCTGATATAATCTAAATGTGTTGCAAGCGCCGTAAAACCCTTGCAAACAAAAACAATAACTTGACAAATTAATAGTTAACCTTTAACAGTATAAAATTATATGCCTTCAAAACCCTGATTAGATGCTTTGTTTTCTTTTTAACACATTATATTGAATCAATTTTTTTTTAAATTTCTGCTGTTGAAGCCGAAAATTTCGTATTTTTACGAATTTTTCCGTAGTATCCAGGCTGGTCTGGAAATTGAATCAGATTGAGTTTTTAAAGAGGAATTTGTACTACATTGAGTTTTTAAAGAGGAATTTGTACTACATTGAGTTTTTAAAGAGGAATTTGTACTACATATTAACATGTACCCAGGCTTTATGGACACTGTAGTATAGGGAATGAGATTAGCGAAAGAGTAGCGTCCCTTGATTGGACGTCACCAGCGGAGAAGTTATTAGAGAGAGAACGTCAATATTGTTTTGCGCATGCGACTCGTCCTCGCTTCCGGTGAAAGCGGCATGACGAGACACTTCATCGAAAGCGAGGACGAGAGAGACGCATGCGCAAAACCAAAATGACGTTCTCTCTGTAAGGTGACGTCCAATCAAGGGACGCTACTCTTCGGCTAATCTAATTCCCTATAGGCACACCGGCGCCGATGGTGTTATGAAAGAACTAGAGCATTTATATAGCGCAATATCTACTGAATATGCTCAAAGCTGTATACAAGGGGTCACTACAGCAACGCTTGAAAATTAGGACGAGACATGACGCCTGTAGGGCGATATTTATTTATTTTTTTCCGCCTCTTTACTCACATTCTCCGCTACTCGCTGTTCATTCTAATTACAATAACATCTGGTATGGTATTCAATTTTATATCTGCTACTTGAATGATAATATCCACAACTTACTTTAGTTCACTTTCTACACAGCACAAAACAGTTCCTCCCTGCCTCCCTCTTTAAACTTAATTAATTGCGCACCTTTTATAAATATTTATTGTTCTATTTTAATTCGTGCTTCCTTACAAAGTAGAATACTATTTCCTGCCCCATCAATGTTTTGTTTATTCACCTTAATTAAGGGGATCCGCGGGTCCGATTTTGAGTTTCGGTAAAAAAAAATCGATTTTTTTATAATTGCCTCTTTACATTGAAAAATATGTGTAGAATCCATTTTCGTGGGTGTCTAGGCCCTTAAAAAATTTTAAAATAAAGAAATATTTGTTTATAAGGGTCACGGATGAGAAAAATTAGATGCAAAAGTTGAAAAATTACGAAACTTTACTCCTTGACAACGCGATTCCCTTTGAGTACTAACCACTAAAGTTTGGTATCGTTGGAAAGGTCACGATCGGGACTTTCCGATTGACAAAGTTTCATTCATGTACGGAAATTACCGAAGACCCAGTATTTGCATATGTGAAGGCCCCTTGCGTTACGCTGGTTGGCTGCTTCAATCACGTGACGAAACCGCTAGTTTTCATTCGCTCAGACGTTGGTAACCGGAGGGGAATCCCCTATGGCGGCCATTTTGAAAATTGTTTATACTGGTTCGACAACTCACAGAAACTGATCGTCTTTGCCTTATTTATCTTTTCCAACTGTATTTTCAAGTCTCCAAATCATTATAACAGGTGAGTTAATAGAATAGAAATGTGGATTGTGTCTGTCATTTGTTTGTATAACGTAGGAACTCTAAGTATGTCAGTTTTACGGGTGAACTCTATGTAGGTCAGTGATACAACAACATGACCCCATTCTTCTTATCTGTTCGATCTTCTTTCCATCAGCCCATTCATCTCTCTTCTTTTCATCATCACCATCATCATCATAAGCAGCATCATCGTCATCATCAGCGGCACTGACACCCGCAACACATCTCGAATTATTATCATCGCCTTTGTCGTCCTCAATATCATCACTATTATTGTTAGGATGATCAACGCCCAGATCAACCAGTAGATACATAATAATTAAGTTAACTAAGAAAAAAAATTGAAGTTAAACCAATTATCATTACAGTTTCCCCTTTTGTCTTATTTTTTCATCTTTTCTCTTTGCCTAATCTGTTCTTTTTCCTTTTATTCATTCATTTATATATTTACTTATTTATGGGTATATTTATTTATTCTTTATTTTTTTATATTTTTAGTTTTTAGTCATTCTTCCTTTTCTTTTGTTCTCTAATTTTAGTCCTATTATTATTCATCTATTATTATTTTTTCCCTTTCCAATGATGTTCTTGTATTTCAAATTTGATGTGTTACTTCAACAATTTAATGACCTTTGTTTGATATTGGCCAGTGGCTTAAAAATAAACTTTGATTGATTAGTCTAATCTTTGTTTTTGTACTGTCCACAGATCTCATCATGCCACCAAAGTTGAAGCAAGGTACTCGTCTTACCCAATGCTATGGCAAGCCCAAGAAGAGTAGAGCTGCACAGTTGCAGGCGGCTCGAAACCAACGCAAGCTTTCGAAATCTAACCAGCTGATCTCACCAATTCAATCTCGGTCAACCTCATCGATTACAGGTGCGGAAGCCATTGTTCAGCGAGGCTCACCTATCCCAGCTCCAAACTCACCCCCTCAGCAAGACCTACCATTACCATCAATTTCAGCAACAGACACCCCCACTCAAGACCTACCATCAACGTCAACGGTAGATACCCCTCAGCCAAAAGAAGACAAGCCCGTTTCCATCTCCGCCTCAAAGAGAAAGCTGTCATATTTAGGCCCTCTACCAACCGTCACAGCAGAAACTGACCCAGAGCTGTTACCATCCACCATTGTCGATTTGGAAAAGCTCTCTCCATTGTTTATGGGACTTCTTTGTCCTTTTTGCGCCCAACCAAGCTTGACTCTATCTGGTGATGCAACACGGAATTCTGGCCTTGCAGTCTTTCTACAGGTGAAATGCAAGCTGTGTGACAAAGTGGTCTCATCTACAACAACATCAACTAGATGTGACACTCAAGTTTATGATGTCAACAGACGAGCAGTTGCCGCTGCCTGTGCTACTGGGATGGGCTATGCAGGACTCTGCAACTTTACAGAACTTATGAATATTCCTTCACTTCATCACAGAACTTTTGACTGCCATGTTGAAGTAATAAAGAAGTGCGACTTGTTTTCACGTGACAGTCTCGCCAAGGCTGTGGAACAGGTGCACAAATCATACTCTGCTGAGCAAGACAGTGAAGTGAAGGACATTAACGTTTCTTTCGACGGGAGCTGGCAGAAGCGAGGTCACACTTCGAAATCCGGGATCGGCCTTGTTATAGAGCAGCGCACTGGGCTGGTGATTGATTTCGAAATCCTTACGAGTCACTGTCAAATCTGCACAACAACTGGCAAAAAAATGCAGCAAGAAAACATTCTGAAGTATGAACGCTGGCTTGCAATTCACAAAAAAGACTGTGATGCCAATTACGAAGGACCAAGTGGCGGTATGGAAAAGGAAGCCGCTTTACGCATGTGGAGCCGCTCTATTCTCAATAACAAACTGCGGTATGTTACCCTCATCAGTGATGGGGATGCGAAAACTATCACAGAAATCCATCAACTCAACCCATACCCAGGTACCTCAGTCACCAAACATGAGTGTATCAACCATGTCGGCAAGAGACTTGGCACTGCCCTTCGGAATTTGGTCGCAGAAAAGTCAAAACAGACCCCTAAAATTACTCTGGGTGGTAAAGGTGATGGAAAATTGCGACCAGAAGTAATAACCAAACTGACGTCGTATTACTCCAATGCCATCAGACGGAATGCAACTGTGCCGGGGATGAAGAAGGCTATCATGGCCATCCTGGATCACTGTCGGTCAACAGACGATACGCCTCTCCATCAGGGATGCCCGGAAGGACAAGACTCATGGTGTTTTGTGCAGAGGGCAGAGGCAAGAGGACTCGAACCTGGTAGCCATATGGACAACTTGGGAACCCCCATCTGCCAGCTAGTTGCAGACAGTATTCAACCGGTCTTTGAAAGAATGGCGTCAGATGACCTTCTGTCTAGGTGCGTCCTCCAGTCAACGCAGAACACGAACGAGTCTGCCCATGCAGTCATATGGGCTCGTTGCCCCAAGCACCTCTTCGTTAATAGAAACAGACTCTGCATTGCAGTCGCCATAGGTGTTGCAGAATTCAACTTTGGTTCTGCATCATCGCGAGAATTTATTGCATCACTAAACCTCCCTTGTGGTGTCGAAACAAAAAAGCGCGGTGACAAACGGGACAAAATAAGAACACGCAAGGCTGAAGCTGCAGTGACAGAAAAAGCAAAGAAATTTAGAAAGTTGAAGGCAGAGGCAAAGCAGTTAGAAGAACAGAAGCTAAAGGAGAAATTTGGGGAGTTTTACCTAACGGGTGGAGGAGATTAGAATTAGAGGCAACGGCGTGTTACGATGACAAATTGTCGATTTCAGGTAATTTTTTTTTTAGGGGAAGGGATAGAGATCTTGAAGAAAGATAATGAAAATCATGTTAAATTAATTATTGCAGTGTTGAATTTGTTTAGTATGATGATAATCTAGCTTAGATAATAATCATTTGAATTTTCTTGAGACATTTTTGTTATTTTTTAACCCTTTTTGTTCTTTTTTTTCATTTTTCTCAACATTCCGCTTTTCGCATATTTTCATCACAATTTAATCCATAACTCCAAAAGTTATTGTTGAAATCATCTGAAATTTTCACAGAGTGATCTATGCATATTTGTTAACAAACTGTCAACAGCATTTTGTGGTATGTTGCAAGTATTTGATTTTTAAAAAAATTATGTGTTTATATCCCTCTTATTTGCGTTACATGAATTATGTACCTGGCTTACATAGGCATAGCACCAAAAGTTTTTCATTTACACTAAAATTGCTCTGTCAGTTTGTAGAAAATAATGATTACTATCATCATACTGAATATTAACTCTGTATCTTAAATACTTTTAGGGACACCAATTAAAATAGATTATGTAAAAAACTGCTGACTCAGCATATAAAATATCGTGTAAAACCAAAGTCAATGAGTAGAAAGTGTCTATCAACATATTTATTGTCAAATTTATGTCATAAGAATATGTCTGTTCATTAAAAATAGCAACAAGCTTGCAAATAAAAAAATTGGGGGTCAAGCATGGCTACCCCCCCTAACAACACCACTATCACAAGCACATTATCTCATTCGTCTGTAGTGTTTCATTCATCCTGTTTTGTTGATAAAGGGGAAACCCGAAACGTCCACAGTTTCTGGTCTTCGTC
>NC_088366.1:7851957-7864457 GCF_034508935.2 Berghia stephanieae | reverse complement strand
AGTACATAGCGTAAAACACCGAGGATGGCTGATCTTCATTAAAGACCACCGTTTATTTAATGTACTTTATTCATCCAAAAGGATTTTTTTGTACAGACGTATAAAATGCCGACAATGATACATACATAAACATAATATACGTAAATATAATGTGTTAAAGTAAAATTTGGTAATAGGTTTATATAGTATAATAATATTGTAGGCTGTAAGAATAATTACATAGTGTAAATTAAGGGACATACAGATTATAAAAGTGATAAGATATAAATATCTAGAAAAGGTATATTGATGTCAACATATAAGAAAAAAAATCAGTAAAAAGCTAAGAATTAGTTACAGTGTAATACTATTGTAAATTGACTGAGAAGAATTACATAGCATAAATTTAGGTTAGAAAATAAAATGTCATCACTTTGAAACCAAAAGATTTGTTTTGTTGTACAATGTATGTATCTGATCCTCCGGAAGACTGGTTTCACACTTCCAAGGAGATGGAACCAGTATTTTTTGACATCGCACTATTGTTCCCTATATGCAAGATAATGTAAATGTTGCTGCTCGAAGCTCCAAGAAATAAATAACAATGTGAAATTGAATGTTAGCTTCAATTTCAGTTACGATAAAAGATAAACTGGCCGTTTCAGGTTTCCCCTTTATCAACAAAACGGGATGAATGAAACGCTACAGACGAATGAGATTATATGGTAGTGGCTTTGTTAAGATGAATTAACAAAAACATCGATGGACAGGAAATAGTAATATGCTACTTTGTAAGGAAGGAAGAATTAAAATAGAACAATAGATATTTAGAAAAGGTGCGCAATTATTTTTCGTACATTAAATCGAAGCCATAGTATTAAACCAATTTCACATTGTTATTTCTATGTGCAAGGTACAATGCGAATCACATTTAATCCGTTAATGTGGCTTTTACCATAGAATTAAACCAATTTCACATTGTTATTTCTATGTGCAAGATACAATGCGAATCACATTTAATCCGTTAATGTGGCTTTTACCATAGTATTAAACCAATTTCACATTGTTATTTCTATGTGCAAGATACAATGCGAATCACATTTAATCCGTTAATGTGGCTTTTACCATAGAATTAAACCAATTTCACATTGTTATTTCTATGTGCAAGATACAATGCGAATCACATTTAATCCGTTAATGTGGCTTTTACCATAGAATTAAACCAATTTCACATTGTTATTTCTATGTGCAAGGTACAATGCGAATCACATTTAATCCGTTAATGTGGCTTTTACCATAGAATTAAACCAATTTCACATTGTTATTTCTATGTGCAAGATACAATGCGAATCACATTTAATCCGTTAATGTGGCTTTTACCATAGAATTAAACCAATTTCACATTGTTATTTCTATGTGCAAGATACAATGCGAATCACATTTAATCCGTTAATGTGGCTTTTACCATAGAATTAAACCAATTTCACATTGTTATTTCTATGTGCAAGGTACAATGCGAATCACATTTAATCCGTTAATGTGGCTTTTACCATAGAATTAAACCAATTTCACATTGTTATTTCTATGTGCAAGATACAATGCGAATCACATTTAATCCGTTAATGTGGCTTTTACTTTTTTTTTTTAATTACTTGGTTTATTTTTCGGATCATCCATGAAGTTTCAGTGTGAAGTGATATGAACGGTGAATGCACTGTGTCTCAAACCGAAGTCGTTCAGGGTTCAGTTTAATGATTAAGTGTGCTCAATGATTGCCGTATTCTGGAGAAGAAAAAAAATCCATATTTAAAATTTGGCCAAAAAACTCGTCCTTCAAATATCGATCATTTAAATGACTCTCATCTTGGCCAAAAAAAAAAAAAAACAACCTCTCAAACAGGTTTGAAAGTTTTTTTTGCCAAGATGAGAGTCATTTAAATCGATCGATATTTGAACGACGAGTTTTTTGGCCAAATTTTAAAATATGGGTTTTTCCAGAAAACGGCAGAATAGTCTTATAATCTTGATTAATAAAAGGTTTTTAGACGGTGTGTTATTGTGTTGTATCTGATACCAACAAACTTGAGTCATATCAGTTATGATTGACAGATGTCTGATGTTTTAGTCCACGTATGTACACGCGTTGCTTGACCCAGTTATGGATCAAGCCATAGCCAAGTCAAGACGTGACGCCAGCTCGTTCCTTGTTGGACTAAAGTTCCTTTCCGTAATGTGCTTCTTCTATTTATTGGTTAATTCATGAGATAATGTAAAGGTAAATATATTATGTATGTCAACTCTATCCTTTCCAGCCATTTTCAGGATTTTCCCCAAAACTTCACATACAACTAACACAAAAAATAGATTTTTTTATCACTCAGACATAAGAGCAGTAAAGTTCTTACGATACATAATTTCTTTTGCAAAACATGCTCTACAACACTCACACTGTTCATTTTCTTTAAAGTTTATGATGTACAAAAGCAATTTGAATAAGAAAAATGTTGGTTGTATCGTAACGATTCTCCTATAGTTGGTAAGGACCATAGAATTAAACGAATGAGAATACGTACGAAGCCTAAAAAGTGTCCACCAATGAAAGCATTCAGCGCCATTTTGTTGTTGGCTGAGAATGTAGTAATTACCATTCATTCGGTATCTATGTCAACATAACGACACAAGAAAAACAACAAACAATATCAAAATCCACAATAAAATGTTTCAGAACTGTTGCGTATATTTATGGCACAACGAAGCTGTCAAAAAATGAAGTTAGAGAATGTGGGTAATCATGTATTATAATAACCTGTAATGTGTTTTCCAACCACCACATCATCTACTACTACAACCACCACCACAATATCATCACTAACACTACTACTACAACCACCAGCCCCACATCATTATCACTACCACTACTACTACACCACCACCAGCACATCATCATCACTACCACTACTACAATCACCACAACCACATCGTCATCACTACCACTACTACTGCAACCACCACCACCATATCAACATCATTACCACTACTACCACAACCACCACCACCACTACTACTACAACCACCACCACATACCTACCTCAACTACTACACACCACCCACAATAACATCACTACCACTACTTCTACAACCACCACAACCACATCGTCATCACGACCACTACTACTACAACCACCACCATATCATTACCATTACCACTACTACTACAACCACCACTACCACCATATCATTACCATTACCACTACTACTACAACCACCACAACCACATCGTCATTACTACCACTACTACTGCAACCACCACTACCACCATATCATCACCATTACAACTACTACTACAACCACCACAACCACATCATCATCACTACCACTACAACTACAACCACCACCACATTATCATCACTACCACTACTACTACTGCAACCACCACCACCATATCATCATCATTGAAATATTTTTTTTTTTAATTGAGCTTTATATAGTGCAATATCTACTAAATGTGCTCAAAGCGCTTTACAAGGGGTCCCTGGTCAACATTTAACATGTAGGACGGGACATGACGCCTGTTAGGCGATATTACAATTTTTCGGACAAAGACAACTCTGTTAACGGCCAGGTACTCATTTTACACCTGAGTACGGTGAGAGAATGTGAGTAAAGAGCCTTTTCCAAGGACTCAACTATGCGCCGAGCGCGAGGCTCGAACCCAGGACCTTCCGATCCGGAAGCGAGTGTCATACTACTAGACCACATAGCCGCATCATTACCACTACTACTACTACAAACACCACCACCACATCATCATCACGACCACTACTACTACAACCACCACCACCACCACCATATCATTACCATTACCACTACTACTACAACCACCACCACATCATCATCACTACCACTACTACTACGACTACAATCATCACCACCACCACATCATCATCACTATTACTACTACAACTACAACCCACCACAACACCACATCACCTCACTAACACTCAGTACTACAATCACTACCATTAGGTTTTGGAGCTTTACTTCATTTGAAATAAGGAAACTTCGGAATTGTATTTGGCATTGTGTTTATATATCATAATATAATTCTAATCAGTTATCTATTTAGAACTAGATACTATACAATATGTATGCCAAATACCACCCCAATTCCCCTTTCTTGTGTGCGGGAATTCCTCTTTCGGCATTGAAATTGAGTGTGAGAGAGTCATCACTACACATAAACAACAGAAACAATTTTAAAACAAGACTATGACACGCAACCACTCACACACGAGGCTATACTATTTATCCTTTTCTCTATATAGAATAGGGCAAGACAAACAATAGCTTGACTCTCGCTACACTTCGCATTGATGTTTGTCGTCTCACGAGTTCAACTCTCGGTCGACCTGTCAATATTCCTTTTTGCCTCGGACTTAATCATTAATAGAATGTTGTGTGGTTTTGACCGTGAAGAAAACCTTAAGAAGTCACATTTATATCATTTTAGAGAGAGATCGTTTTGAATAATTTTGAGTTAAACGAGCGAGCAGCAACTTGTTTTCATGAACGGCCGATCAGCGCTTGTTTACTATAGTAACGCGATTCCCAGCCAACATCAAAATGGCGGATATTTTTCTCATCGAGGCCGCTGGTTGGTTAGCCAATAAGAGCACTGTACGGTTTCCATTGGGTAAATTCCTTGGTAAATGAGCATAATTTATTTATTTGTGCCAAAGCCAGGGAACCAGATTTATTTTGCTAAAAATGCCAAACAAGTTATAGAAATATGCTAAATAGTCCGATTAAAAAATGCCAAACTTTTCCAGACATCAATTATTTTGCTGAAGTGCTCATGAAAGAGAAGATAAATTTTGCTTAAGTGCTCATGAAAGAGGAGATAAATCTTAATTTGTTTATTACGCAGCCAGGAGTTATTTTCTTGATCTAATAAAAGTTGCACCAGTCCGACTTACCATTTTAAGGGTAAAAATTTGCATATTTAAATCAAGGTAACATTAATTTGTGAAATCAGTGTTAAATTGTTGTTGTTGTTTTTTTAAAATAGATAGTATGCGCTTGGCTAAGAAGCTCACAACATTGTCATCCGGAAGTATAACGGACCAACACACAAAACTATGTGTAATCTTGAACGTTTATAGTCTGGTTAATACAGTTTAGTGAGAATTACTCATAAATGCGGATGGCAAAAAGCAGTAATAAAGACGTGAGTGACGTCAACATAATTATATCTGTAGAAAATATAAAATTAGTGAATTTTTCAAAAATGCCCAAAGGAATATACCAAATTGCCAGTGCCAGACCACAGAGATTTACAAATTAAATAGCCAAAGCCAAACGGCTACATACCCTCCTCTCCCCCCCCCCCCCCCCCCCCCCTCCACCCCCCAATATCGTTCTAGAGTTGGGAGGGGGGGGTGTTAATAACGCCATCAGAAGAAGCCGGGTTGCCAGATTTTCTAGAATTCCCAATAGGTCCGTGCAATGCGCTTTTTAAAAAACTAGCAAAGTTTTGGGAATTTGGCGCTAAAAACCCAAACTGTCACATGCATTATAGACTGTACCGCCTGGGTTTCTTTTTTTTTTTTTTTTTTTTTTTTTTTCTTCTTTTTTTTTTATGTCTGCAGCAGAGCTGAAGCAAAGGTCACAACAAAATGCCATTTGATATGTACAACATACCAAACTTTTTCAATACATCATTTGTATTTGCTAAAATTCACTAGAAGTCTTTATTTTCTTACCGCGCTATGAAAGAGAAACTTGATTTTTTGTCAAATCCTCATCTAGTTTTCTAGTTTATTGTGGAAATTGTACATTTTGTGAAATAAGTTTTAAATCGTCTATATAGAATTGGTAAAATTAATCAATTTGAAAAATAAATCACCAAAGAAATAAACGATTTTAAAATGCCGAAATGCCAGAACCAATTTTTTTTCATTTTTTGTTTAGTTTGGTATTAAAAACGCCAAATTGGCAGCCGCAAGGGGGGGGGGGGGGGGGGCATTGCACTGTCTGACTGACTGGGTGAAAAATGTGAGGCCTAATCTACTGACTCGTGGAATGCAGCTCCAGCTGGATTGCAGGAGAAAAACGTTGGGTTCCAGTTTACCTCCACTACCGCACAGATCAGCAGATAGATAGGTAGACGCAGAGATTTTTCCTTCCTATTTCGATGGGTAGACAGACGTGTTATCATGTTTTTTCAGTTCACATCACTGATACAAACTGATTGCTTTGTGTTCTATGACGTGTCGTCGGAATGGGGAAATAATGAGGTGTGTTGAATATTATTCACGTTCCAACATATTATTATTATTATTATTCTGTCTTGAGGAGTAGTGATTGTTTTGGCCCCACTATTCATCAACATACATAGATACCTGCTTAGTACATTGTGTTTTTTTTCTTCTTCCATATGTTCCTTTTATTTTAAACGCGAATTTGATAACGAGTCAACTTGTCTTTATTCTGCGAGTCGGATAAAAGCACATATTTATATTGACTAATTATCATTATCGCAGTGGCAAAACTATTAAAGAAAATAATGTCAACGAGCATAGCAAGAAATCCATTATAACCAATACTGATGAACGAGTCCGTATTTTTTTTTTTTTTTTTGCCTATGTAAATATGTAAATATGCACACGCAAGGCCTTCTAGCTAAGCGACCCGACCCAGGCCAGCTCAGCACACCGTGTAGCGATTTCGTTTAGGGCTCAGCGTAAGGTACGAGCGAGTCGCTGTGTTAGTGTTAGTGCACTCGCGCTATCTTGGTCGGAATTTGTTTTCTTTTCACAATATTTTTGAGACCGATTTTTTATATAATAATAAGAGAAAAATAAATGTTTTTTTTTTTAATTTTTCAAATAGTAAATATATTTTTGTAGTTTAAGCTCTGTTTTTGATAAATCACATTAGTAAAACAAACACAAAAATTTATAAAAGAAAAAGAGAAAAAAATTGAATGAAAGAAGAAAAATAAGTATTAAAATATAAAACATGCCTTACCTTGATAATTGCACAATTTAATATATATCCATTAGAATAAACACAGAATCTTTCCCTCTGAGTTACTGAACGCATATAAAAAGGTATGCATTCAGCTGCGGGCTTGGGACCGCCAATGGCCCATTAAAAGATTCAACAGTATAATGATGCATGAAATAGGACTTGTGAGGGTGGGAAAATGAGTATAAATAATTCATTATAACTTCAAAGATGACAGTTTGGCTATTTTCCTTCTCTGTTGTTGGATTTTATTGTCACTGTCAGCTTGAGTGCAGAAACGTTTCAATAAAATATTTACAATTCTGCGTGTAGAAATTTTGCTGAGAACAACATCCAAATGAAACAGTGCTGGAAAATCTTGAAAAATTATTACGAGTCTTGAACGACAATGCATTTCTCCAGACATTTTAAAAAAAGTGTAGCAGTATAGAATAAGATGAAAAGTTGCGGTCGAAGGGTAATTTAGACCACCTCTGTCCATTTCCTCAGTGTAGACTTTGACATCTTCAGGGAACACGTCTCCATCTGCTCCTCGCAACTTTTCATCCTTTAGGGTCACATAGCCTCCGATATAATAAAGAATCATTTTCTCATCAGATGATAGTGTGTTAGTAGTGAGAGGAAGGTCGTCAATGATGAGAAGTTCCGAGTCTGTCAGTTCTTTCCCACAGAGATCACAGGAATGTCCAGAGGAGTTAAAATCAATATCCTTCTCAAATTCAATAAAAAGTTTGGCCCTGTCTATATGATGACAGTTCAAAAGATCTTGAGCTGTTATATAAAAATTACAACCAGCTGACATCCTAAAATGAGCAAAATGCTTCTCTATGACATCTTGTTGGAAGAAACCAATGGCAACATATTGATGATGGACAGAGTTGTTTTGTGTCAAGAGGTACTTTGATAAGTCAATAAGGCATCTGCAGGTCCAAGCTAAAGCATTTGCTGTGTCTCTTGTGAAGGATTTTCCCTTAGAACAGGACTTGATGCAGTCATCCGGTCAGCAAGCAGTGCCCATTGATCCAGGATATTCAATTGATGACTACCAGCTTCTGAAAGTTCAATACATAATCGATCTGGGTCACGAAAACGAGTGCTTTGAAAGGGAGACTTCGTGTTAAAAACCTTCCAAAGCTTCAAAACTTCATCTATAAATAAGGCAGTGTTGATCCAAGAACTGACAGACTTTGATGACGATTTCAATGCAGAGCTTGTCTTCTCTGAAAATACTTCAAATACAAGGGAAACTTTCTGTTTTTCAATACTTGTGGGGTTTAATGCTGTTTTGGAAAGAGTTGAAAGTTTTACAAGAAATCCTGTCTCGTAATTATGAAGTTCTTCCAAATCAGACCACTGGGCAGTTACTGGTTCAGATGAATGACAAGGGTAGAAATTCAGACATTTTGTTTTCTCAGTGATCCAGTTGTTTCGGATATTTTTCAACAGGTGAACAGTATCATACAGTAAAAATAAGGATCTTGTAGGATCAACTGGGGACATGGTAATCCAAGGAGATGATTCATTTATTTTAGGAAATTTTTTGAAAAAAGCTTGATTCAATCTGTTGTTATCATTTATTATTGCAATTACTTTTCCTCCACATCTTTCAATTGTAGAAATGACATTTATAGTGTTACTGTACTGAAAATCAGATGTTAAGGCATGACAGGGTAACAGTTTGACAAGAAATGTTCTTGATCCAAAAAAGCACTTTACCATAAAACATAAAAACGTAGTAGCCAATATCCATAAATGGTTCCTCCTCTGTATGAAACTGATGCCTTGACATAAACTTCATCAATAATCAAAATACAATTTCTGGATCTTTCTTCAAGATGATAAAAACATTCGTAAAGAGATTTTCATCAGAGGTGTTATTTGCCACACTTGTAATTCTTTTCATGGTAGAAATAGATGGTAATTGTAAATGATTACGAAGTTCAAGATACAAAGCACGGGATTTTTCATACCATGAAAACGCTAAAAACAGGTCCTCTGCAGAGTAAAGCCTTGAGTTTTTCGACGAATTCATCAGCTGAAGATTTCTGATACAAAAGTTGACTTTCTTATCAGTAACTTCAAATGGTGTTTCTGCTCTGACAAATCGAAGAAACTCTTCAAGCTGACTCCAACATTTAATCTCACTGATGAATGGGTGACGAATACGTTTCCCCAAATGATACATCTCATACGTCACCCTGGGATTTTTAGTTCCAGTGTTGTATTTAAAATATACTGCAAACTTGTGAATTTGACCTTTCCTCTCACTACTCAATAAAATATATGAATCATCTGATCCTGACGGAAGAGTGAAAATGGCACCACAATTTCCAACTTCACAACAAAATTTGTCATGAAAAGAATCATATTGAAATAAATCAGACTCCATGAAATCTGACATCTCATCCAAATCAACAGCTCGAGAGGCAGCAGTGGCTTTTGTAGTAATCCGATGTTGAGTTTGTGACGAGCTTGGTACACATGATTGGGGTACATTATGAAAAACAGAAGGTGGGTCAACTGGAACAAAATATCGTCCTACACGAACCATTTTTGGATTATCAGGCCAATGTAGAGCACAAACTCCCATATGTTCCGTAACATCTTCAAAGTTAAGCTTATTTGGTAAGCATGAAATCCACTGTTTACGTTTCTGAATTTCCTTCGGAAATTTGTACACAGTTATTTTCAGATCAGCAGGTTGATCTCTGTAGCCAGTTCTACAATTGAAGACAGAGCACTTTCTACCCATTTTACAAAACAATAACTGTATGGAACAATATGAATAAAGAATTTAAAACTCCAACAACACAGTTTAAATGTATAAATATTTGAAAAGGAATTAAAAGTTAGAGCTTCAGTAAATCTGACTGAAATGTGAAATAGGGCTAATCACAGATTCAAAGCCGGTACCAAACCGGTATATAGTCAGAGAGGAGATGTTTTATTAGCAAAAAATATTTGCCAATTAAGAATCAAGTCTTTGTGTGCGATTTGCTGGGTTTGTTGAATATACATTGTTATCTAAAATATCTTTGCATTTTTAGACACTAAATATTAAAAGATGTGTCTCTTAAAACTGAATTTCAACCTAGAATCATATTTTGACAAAGAATCAGTAACCAAACTTAATTTGCTTTGTCTAATAAAAACCAATATGGCAACTTTGTTGGAATTTCGGTTACACACTCCACAAGTGTGAACACACTATACGTTGAGCCCTAAACACACCTTGCGGTTTTTCTCTTCGGCTGGCCTGTCTCAGCCCGCCTAGCCTTCTAGCTATATAGAAGGCCTTGGTACACGTCATTAGCCTGGAATGCAAAGGTAGGCAATCCACTTCCTGTACTCTCGTCTGCGATAGATTACCCTGATGTCTATTGAAGATGAGAAATGATCATAACTCGACGTATTCATATTAACAGGTCCAATGACTGAGCATAATAATTTGTTAACAATTGTAACGCACAGTACTTTTCCATTACGGAGTGTCAATTCGTACTTACTTACAGTACCCGTTTATTAAACCGAACCCATCGATATCTCCAAGCTCTTCTTAAGGTAAACTTACTGACGGTGTGTAGTGAAATTAATTTCAATACTGCCATTTTTCCAGCCCCCCCCCCCCCCCCCCAATGACTGTATAGCAAGATTTGTTTATTCTCCCCCCCCCCCTCTCTCTCTCTCTCTCTCTCTCTCTCTCTCTCTCTCTCTCTCTCTCCAGTGGCGGTTCTAGCCTATTTACAGTGGTGGGCAAAGATGATTCGGTCATATATATATATATATATATATATATATATATATATATATATATATATATATATATGATATATATAATATATATATATATATATATATATATATATATATATATATATATTTCACCTTTAAAAAAAATTTCAACCACAAATAATCACATTCACAATGAAATGACAATACCAGTAGATTTTAATTATTCCAAACGTAATCAAAAATGAATCGCGAAAGAGAATACAACAAAAAAATAAAGCGACGAGACATAATGCTACAATACCTTGACAATACAAGTCCATTTCGTTCACTCGAAAAATTAAAGAGATGCTTTAAATTCCCTCAACGGCGAGATTAATATTTCTGTTACATTACTGGTTTTCAGTAGTACGTAGTAACTTTAAAGTTTTCATCGAGAAGCAACAACAGCGATATGACTCGAGTTTCATTCAGAGCTCAAATTGCATCATTTTACTGCTCTCTAGGTGGTTAGAATGATTGTGCCGGTGGTGGTAGTGGTTGGAATAGTGGTAGCGGTGGTGGTGGAGGAGGAGGAGGAGGAAGATGAGACGGTGAGGGAGGATATAATTATGGTAGTGGTTTTGGTGGTGCTGTTGGTTAGAATGATAGTTGTCGAGACGATGACGGAAATTATATGATGATGTTGATATTGTTTTTATTGCTATTGTAGTACTTGTTGTTAATGTTGTTGTTGTTGTTAATGATGATGATGGTCATGATGACAACGACGATGTCGTCGACAATGATGATTACCATACGATATTACAAAGTTTATTCAATCTTAGGCTTTCGCCAATAAAGCATACAATTTGATGACAACATACATGAAAGTGGAAAAAATGGTAAATGGAACCAAACAATAAACTGATACCATTAATAACCACAAAAAAAATACAACAACTGTCATACCACCAATACGTACAATAATAATAATAATAATAATAATAATAATAATAATAATAATAATAATAATAAATAATAATATAATAATAATAATAATAATAATAATAACAATAATAATATTACCATCATCATTACATTACTACCACCATCATCATTATTACGTTTCCAATTAGTTTTTCTCGGTTTTTTTTTTATTTGATACCTAATAGACGAAAATTCCGGTTATTTATTTTTAAAGGGTAGTTAAAATATCTACGATTTTATTAACCCTGAAAACTACGTTTTTTATTTTCCTATTTCAAGTAGGCAGGTCTGCTATGACAAGTATCAGTTCCATAGTCAAAAAAAAAGACAAACAAAAACAAAGTTTATTTAATCTTAGGCTGTCGACAATAATTCATACAATACAATTATGACAAAATAATGCTACCAATCTCTCCTCATGCATTCGTTAGACTATAACAATAACGACCGTGTTATCTTTACTCCTTACCCAACCCACCCCTAGCTTCTCGCCTCTTCATCACGAACTATCTTATGTATGTATTTCAGGACGGGCAAGTACGGAATCTGCCCACCCTTCCTTTAAACGTATTTATTTCCTCTATAACTTAGTTGGAATTCAACTCTCTACTTTCTTAGAAGAGTATTTCTCGTATACTAATTCAATTGTTGAGAAAACCAAAATGGTGGTTGTATTTTATATATTTATTTAGTCGTGACTTTTGAATAAAAGTGTTTTGTTTTATTAGAGGGAATACAATAGCAAATGACATTGTTTTGCAAAAATATTTAGTCTGGCAATAAAAATACAGCGG
>NC_088366.1:7836321-7849357 GCF_034508935.2 Berghia stephanieae | reverse complement strand
GTGTGCATGTTGTTGTTTAGATTAGCACAGAAGCGATTCTGTCTTAACTCTTTCCGGTTTTCAAAGCTAACGACATTCCCGGGCAGGCTGCTCCAAAGTCTAATCATTGATTCAACACTAGATAGGCTGCATGTAATAAAGAATAATCCTCTATCTTGTTTGATCGAGAGATTATGCTGACTGAAGCTTGAATCCAAATTCAAATAGTAATATTATTATTATTATTATTATTATTATTATTATTATTATTATATTATTATTATTATTATTATTATTATTATTATTATTATTATTATTATTATTATTATTATTATTATTATTATTATTATTTATTATTTATTATTATTATTATTATAATAATTATAATAATAACAATAATAACAATAATAATAATAATAATAATAATAATAATAATAATAATAATAATAATAATAATAATAATAATAATAATAATAATAATAATAATAATAATAATAATAATAATAATAATATAATAATAATAATAATAATAATAATATAATAAAAATATAATAATAAATAATAATAATATAATAATAATAATAATAATAATAATAATAATAATGATGATGATGATGATGATGATGATGATGATGATGATGATGATGATGATGATGATGATGATAATATATAACACTTCTATAGCGCATAACCATGACTCGGTCATGATCTATGCGCTTCACAGTTACATGAATGACAAGCTAAAGTATCACTAACATGTATACACACACACACACACACACACACTCATGCATACACACAAATAGAAATACTTTCAGTTAGAAAAACAAAAAACAAACAGACAAACAAAAAAACATCTATATATCAAATAAATGTGAAACATTGACATATACTTGAAAATATTTTATTTTTTTGGTAAAAAAAGTAATGCTGATGCTTTGATTTAAAACCATCTCCGACTTGCCGCTTCACGAATAGCCCTGGGAAGATGGTCGGTTCCAAATTTGAGGACCAAGTATTGAACACGAGCGCCCACCATAAATTTATAAATAATTTGATTTGTTGTTTACTTGATGTTTAGTGTGGTCAGATTATAAATAATAACGTAAAGTTGAATGTAAGCTTCAATTTAATTACAAAAACAGATCAAATGAACGTTTCGGGTTTCCCCTTTATCAACAAAACAGGATGATTGAAACACCACAGATGAATGAGATGATGTGGTAGTATAGTGGCGTAGTTAAGATGAATCACTACCACATCATCTCATTCATCTGTGGTGTTTCAATCATCATGTATTGTTGATAAAGGGGAAACCCGAAACGTTCATTTGATCTGATTTTGTCATTAAATTGAAGCTTACATTCAACTTCACGTTATTATTTATTTCTTCGAGCTTCGAGCAGCAACATTTACACTGTGGTCAGATTATGAAGACAGTAGTATTCTACTCTAGATGGAGAACAGACATGTATGGATTCGTTAAGTTATCTAGGTGCTTAACCATCAAGGGGGGGGGGGGGGGGGGGAGAGAGAATTCGGATAGCTTAGTTGGTAGAGCACTCGCTTGACAATCAACGGGGCCGAGATCGATCCCGGTTGTGATTGGGATCAGTGATTGGGTAGCTGGGTCTATTAGATCTGGGGGAAAGTACTTTGTGATAAACTAGCGTCCTATCCAAAGGGTAGCAATCAATTGCTATTGTCCGTTTCACGCTATAGAAACCGGGATAAACTCCGGCTCCATGGGTGCTTAAGGCTGTGAAGTTCTCCTTTAAAAAAAAAAAAAACAAACCATGAAACATTTCAAGCAGGTAAGGGCGATCTTGTATTCAACCCTTTCTTTAACTGCCAACCAATGCAATTGGATTCAATAGTCTGATGTCACGCCGCCCGGCAACGGCGGCCGTCTTGGTTCTCATCAAAGAAAATCATTACTTTTTATTCTTCACGCTGGCTAGAACTTGTCATATGCCTTGTGATCAAAATGTGTAAAAGTCACAACATGATCAAATTTATGGGGTTTTTTTTTTCTCTGGATACGCTTTTATGCTCATCGGAGAAATATTTCATAAGGGCATCCGCCATTGTTCCTATAGTTTAGAGCCAGTGTTACTAAGTTACCATGCTTCATTAGGAAGGAAGTGACGTTACGGCTATTGAAGAGTATTCAAACACAAGGGGCAGCGAATATTTATATCTGTTTTGTTTCGTAATCGATTTTGAAGCACTATTCAGAATTGTTTGAAGTCTTAACATGTTATCTTTAGTTATCTCAGCAAAATGGGAATACGCTTCAACAGCCGTAGCGTCACTTCCCTCGTGATGACGCATGGTAATTTAGTAACTTGCTCTAAACTATCGGAACAATGGCGACGCCCTTATGAAATATTTCTTTGACGAGCATAAAAGTGTATCCAGAGTATAAAAAAACCGTTATAAATCTGATCATCTTTTGACTTTTACACATTCTGAACACAAGACATAAAAATTCTAGCCAGCTTGAAGAATAAAAAGTAACGATTTTCTTTGTTTAGAACCACGATGACCGCCGTTGCTGGGCAACGTGACAGACTATTGAATCCAATTACAATAATCTAATCTTGATGATATACATGCTGTTACTAGCTTTTCCGTGACATCAAATCTAATATAGATAGGGGGGGGGGGGGGGGGGGCTGTTAAGCTTTCATATCTCTTTAGTAATATGTAATACATCAATAAATTGTTGAATTTGTTTGTATCTCTCTCTCTCTCTCTCTCTCTCTCTCTCTCTCTCTCTCTCTCTCTCGTTCTCTTTCTTCCTCTTTCTTTCTCTTGATTTTAAAAAATCAAGTCCTCTAAACTAAAACAAACCTGTGAATATTCAAAACGTTGTAAAGGCATTGAGCAGTATTAAGTATGAACCCTCTCCTTACCTGCCATTTTCAAAATTTTCCCCAAAACGTCACACCCATCCAACACCAAAACAGACATTTCTTACTCAAACCGAAAAGCAACAAGAACATTCTGTACATAATATTGTTCGACAATTTGGGCTCTATTACAGAATGTCAAGTTTTTTTTTTGTAGCTATAGATAGAATGCGCTTGGCCAAGGAGTTCACAACATTGCCATCCGGAAGTATAACCGACCAACACACAAACTCTGTGTAACAATGAACTTTTATAGTCTGGTTAATACAGTTTAGTGAGAACAACTCACAAACGCGGATGGCAAAAACAATAACAAAGGCTTGAGTGACGTCATCTTCGAACTATCTATAGATAGAATGCGCTTGGCCAAGGAGTTCACAACATTGCCATCCGGAAGTATAACGGACCAACACACAAACTCTGTGTAACCATGAACTTTTCTAGTCTGGTTAATACAGTTTAGTGAGAACAACTCACAAACGCGGATGGCAAAAACAATAACAAAGGCCTGAGTGACGTCATCTTCGAACTATCTATAGCAATAAGAAATGAAATCTGGATGAGAAAAGTGACGGTTGGATCGTAACAAATGTGACGATTTTCCAATAGGTGGTAAGGAGAGGGTTAATCAATGGAAATGCGCTATAAAAATGTTCAAATTTATTTCATTCTTATTTTTTTTTATTGGGGGGGGGGGGGTCCCGATAGCTCAGTTGGTAGAGCACTCGCTTCACACGCAAAGGGACCGAGATAGATCCCGGGTGCAGTCGAGACTAAATCTGGTTAAGTCTTTTTTTTTTTTATCTTTGTTCTTTTTTTTTAATTTATATCTGGATCGCATTTTTCTCATTGACAACATAGAAAGTCAAAGGTCAATCCAGTCTGTAACCCACCATCTCAAAGTAATGTTATCTTTGAATTAACCAGGTGCTGAAATTAATCAAGAGGTCTGAGGTTCGATCCCCAGTCGAGGAAGACTGATTTTTTTGGGATGGACTTTTTCTTGTATTTTTCACGCGTCTGAACTATTGAAAATGATATGCTTTCCCATACACCTGTTGGAGTGGCGCCGGTTTAAGAGTGGCCTTCGTAAAATTATGGCCTGACACTGACCAAAAAATGACGTCAAAATGCCAGTCTTTTGCCACAAAAGAAAACAAATCGTGAGTTGTTTTCAATAGTTCAAAAAGACGTCAAACTGCCAGTCCTTTTGGATTTCAGTGTCAGGCTATAACATAACAATGGCTACGACTGAACTTAAGTGGTAATATGCTTTCCCATACACCTGTTGAAGTGACGCCGTTATAACCAGCGCCGACCCTTGCTGACACCGGGGCACGTCCGGGGCACACCCGTGGCTTGTCAGTGACTCACCGTGGTGTTTCCGTGTCACACCATAGCCATCGTTGTCTTACAACCTGACACTAGAACCGTCGCCATCGTTAACTTATAGATAGTATGAAGTTGACGTCACTCCTGTCTTTGTTATTGCTTTTTGACATCCGCGTTTATGAGTAATTCTCACTAATCTGTATTAACAAGACTATAAACGTTTAAGGCTACACATAGTTTTGTGTGTTGGTCCGTTATACTTCCGGATGGCAATGTTTTGAGCTTTTTAGCCAAGCGCATACTATATACAGCCTGACACTAGAACCTGAGCCATATAAAGTTATAGCCTGACACAAGAACCCTCTAGGACTGGCAGTTTGACGTCATTTTTTAGGCTTGTGTAGCGTCAAGTGAGTTGTTAGTAGAGCTCAAGGAAACATGTGATCCCTTTGGTTGAACTATTGAACACAACTCACGATTTGTTTTCTGTTGTGGCAAAAAAAAATTGTCTTTTGACGTCATTTATTGGTCAGTGTCAGGCTATAGATAGAATGCGCTTGGCCAAGGAGTTCACAACATTGCCATCCGGAAGTATAACGGACCAACACACCAACTCTGTGTAACCATGAACTTTTATAGTCTTGTTAATACAGTTTAGTGAGAACAACTCACAAACGCGGATGGCAAAAACAATAACAAAGGCCTGAGTGACGTCATCTGCATACTATCTATAGATAGAATGAAGTTGACGTCACTCTGGTCTCGGTTATTGTTTTTTGCCATCCGCGAAGGAAAGGTAGATCTGGCAGTGCCAGTACTAGTAGTGGCAGTAGTAGGAAAGAAAGCCCTGCACCGATGAGTACAAATAAGGCAAAAGCAAAAGCTGAGACTGAGACTTGCGGAAAATGTGAATATGTATGCAAAGAGATTGAGAAATGCTTACAGTGTGAGCTCTGTGACCAGTGGTTTCATACTTTGTGCGAAAAGATAGATGATGACACCTATCAACTGTTGAAGAAAGACTCAGAAAAAGAATGTCCGCTGCTGCATTACTACTGCTCTAAGTCCTGCAACAAAGTGGCCTCAAAGTTCTTGGGCAATTTGAGCAGCTTGAAAAGGAAGTAGATTAACTCAGGAAAAAAAGTAGAAGACGTTGATAAAAGTGTGAATATCATTCAAAAAGGTGAATTCACAGAGGAGATGATAGAAACAGTGAAATCAACAGCAAAGGATGAGATAGAGGCCTACCCTAGGTCTGAGGCGAGTGAGATTAAGGAGCGACTCAAGAGAAGTACAAAAGTAAAGTCAGATAGAGTAAGACAAGATATAAATGAAATGAGGAAAATTAATGAAACTGAGGAGAAGAAGCAGGCAATGGTGAAAAAGAACCTTGAATTAGAAGAAGAGAGAAATGAAAGGGCTAAGAGAGTGAAGAATGTAATTATGTACGGCATACCAGAAGCAAAAGATGGCGACAACAAAGAAGACATAAGAAAAGCCCAAATGGTACTCAAAGAGTTGCAGGTTCATGGAGACAAAGACAGCCCAAACCCTATAGAGCAAGTGATCAGGTTGGGCAGAAGAGAAGATAGACCAAGACCCATGAAAATAAGTCTGATGTCAACGGATCAGCGTAACACTGCTCTTAGGAACAGCAAACAGTTGAAAGACCATAAAAGGGAATGTTTACAGAAGGTGTATATTGGAGCTGACCAAACAATTATGCAAAGAGAGCATGCCAAGGAATTAAGAGAGGAGCTGAAGAGAAGACGAGAAGCAGGGGAAGATGTGGTCATATATAGGGAAAAGGTCATCTTCAGGGAAAAGTTTAGTGAACAATTATAAGAAAGAGAGACAGCGATGTTGGAGGAAATGACTGGGACTGGGACGAGGAATGACTATATTGGAAACGTGTCAGTTTAATTGCCCAAAATGTTTCTGAGCAAGGATTCGAAGACAACAAGAAAATTCAAAAAAGAGAAGTACCAGTAAATGATAAGGAGGGGGCAGCACGTGAATATGAAAAATACTCTGAAGTTCATGTGCACGAACGCAGACAGTGTGATGAATAAGAGAGAGGAGCTAAAGGCTATGGCAGAAGAAGAAGATCCAGATGTGATAGCAATAACAGAAGATAAGCCAAAGAATGCAACAACACACCCAACCATAGCAGAGTTAGGTATTGATGGATACACTATAATAGCTAGCAGAGATTTTGAAACTTCCGGCAGAGGAGAATACTTATTGGTGAGGGAGAACCTCAAGGTTAACCCCATAGAGGAACTCACAGATCACGACTTTAGGGAGAGCACGTGGTGCTCGATTGGAGTAACTGGACAAAGTCAGATACTAGTAGGAGTGATTTATAGGAGCCCAAATAGCACAGGAGAAAATAATGAGAGAATGTTGGAGATGATAAGGAGAGCATCACATAAAAAGCATTCAGAGATAATTATTATGGGAGACTTCAACATGCCGGAACTGGAGTGGAAAGGGATGGACGAACCTAAAGAGGGAAGCCTGGAGGAAAGTTTCATAGAAACCATTGAAGATTGCTACAAACAACAGATAATCAAAGAACCCACAAGACAGAGAAAAAACCAGAAGCCCAACGTATTGGACTTGATATTGATGGAGGAAGAAAATGACATTATCGACCTAAGACTGAGCCACCCAATGGGAAAAAGCGACCATGCGACCATATTCCTAAAACTGAGGGCGACATCATTGACTGTAGATGAAAAACTGACACTCAGATATAGAAAGGCTGATCTAGAGAGTATGAAGAGGAACTGGGGCATATCAATTGGGAGGAAATACTAATCGAGGACATCGTAGGAAACAACTGGAGTAGATTTACCAGAGTACTTAACCAATGCTTCGAGAAAAACATCCCGAAAAGCAGAGGGAACCGGGTTGGGAGAAGAAATCAACCTTGGATGACGCAGGAAGTGAGAGAGGCATTACGGAAGAAGAAGGCAGTAAATAGAAGATACTCTAGAAGCAAAAAGGAAGAGGATTGGGACAAATACTAAAGAGTGAGAAACGCAACTACTAAAATAGACCGGCAAGCGCATCAAAAGTATGAGAACAAGATAGCAGAGGAAACGGAAGAAAATCCTAAGATATTCTGGAGTTATGTAAACAGTAAAATGAAGACAAGACAGGGAACCTGTGACATAAAAAAAGAAGATGGCACTTGGGCATCTGAAGATGAAGACAAGGCAGAGGTGCTAAATCTCTTCTTTGCAAGTGTCTTTACAGTGGAGAACCAGAAAAACTTGCCAGATATTGCTAAAAGAAGTAATATAGATACTACACAATGGCCGATTACTGAAGAGAGAGTAATGAAGAGACTACAAAACCTAAAGGAGAGTAAATCACCTGGACCTGACAAACTTCATCCTTACATTCTAAAAACTTAGCAGAGCAGCTAGTAGAACCCCTAACCAAGATATTTAACCAGTCGATGAAAGAAGGAAGACTACCAAGGGAATGGAAAGAAGCTAACGTCACAGCCATATTCAAGAAGGGAGACAGAAAAAATCCAGAAAACTACAGACCCGTGAGCCTGACATCTGTCGTCTGCAAGCTCATGGAACAGCTGATTAGAGAAGAAATGGTTGATCATATGACCAAGAACAAACTATTCAGCAAAGATCAACATGGTTTCATGGCGGGAAGGTCTACAGTAACAAACCTACTTGAAACAATGGATGACTGGACGAGAGACCTGGAATTAGGCAACAATTTAGATGTCATATACCTCGACTTCAGAAAGGCATTTGACAAAGTTCCACACTGGCGCCTAATCAGGAAATTGGAACAGTATCAAATTAATGATCAGACAGTCAAATGGGTCCGAGATTTCCTCAAAGATAGAAGACAAAAACTGATAGTGAATGAAACAGCATCAACGGAGAGACTGGTAACAAGTGGAGTTCCACAAGGAAGTGTACTGGGACCAGTTCTCTTCCTGATTTATATCAATGACTTGCCAGATAATCTATCATCTAAATGTAAAATCTTTGCCGATGATACTAAGCTCTATGGAGTAGCTAATACAGAAGAAGAAAGAAACACCTTACAACAAGATTTGAAAAAGCTTGAAGAATGGTCCGAAATATGGCAGATGGAGTTCAATGTAGATAAATGTGCAGTTCTTCACCTAGGAAAAAACAACAGAGAAGCAAACTATATAATGAAAGAAAAACCACTGCAGAAATCCAATGGGGAAAAAGACCTTGGAGTATTTATTGATAGGAAGTTAAACTTCAAGAAGCAAATTCAAGATGTTCAATCTAAGGCTAGTAAAACACTCGGAATAGTGAAAAGAAATTTCAAGAATCTGAAAACAAAACACATGACTACCATCTACAAGACTATGGTTAGATCAAAGCTGGAATATGCTAACTGCATATGGTATCCGAAGTTTGAGGGAGACAAAGACTGTTTGGAAAGAGTGCAAAGGAGAGCAACAAAACTTACACACCTGAAAGACAAAACCTACTGTGAGAGATTGAAAGAATTAAATCTCCCGACCTTAGATTACAGGAGAAGAAGGGGAGATATGATCCAAACATATAAAATAGTAAAGGGAATAGACAGGGTAGAGGCAGGATTTCTTAAACCAAACAAGAACATTCAGACACGAGGAAACAGCAAGAAACTGGAAAAAGCACGTTTTAAAACAAATGAAAGAAGGAACTTTTTTTCATCTAGAATTGTAAATAACTGGAATAAACTGCAAGAAACCACAGTATCAGCAAAAAATTTGAATAAATTCAAAGCAGAGTTGGAGATAAGCAACACCCAAGGAAACAAGTTCAATTATAAAAATTGGTCCAATCATTAATAGATGAGGAGGAGCGAAGGAGACCACACCAAGTCTAAAAGCTCTAGACAGAGGTATCCAGGTAAGATCTCAGCATCCATGTTTCCTCAAATCATGCGCTGGAACGAACACGGAACGGACACGGAACGGGCACGGAACGGACACGGAACGGACACGGAACGAACACGGAACGGACACAGGACGGACACGGAACGGGCACGGAACGGACAAGGAACGGACACGGAACGGGCACGGAACGGGCACGGAACGGACACGGAACGGGCACAGAACGACTACAGAACGTCTCCAGTCCAGCGATGAACGTTTTTTTTTTTTTTTGTAACGGATAGGCGACGGGTTAGGAACGGGTTGAGGACTGGTTGGACAACGGGCTCACTCTGTTTGGACCCTATGTCAACCAATCACTGTCACTGTTTACATTATGACGGCTGTCCGAGAGGCGTGGTTATCTATGTGTCTATAGATAGAATGAAGTTGACGTCACTCATGTCTTTGTTATTGTTTTTTTTTTTTTTTTTTTTTTGCCATCCGCCTTTATGAGTAATTCTCACTGAACCGTATTGACCTGAATAACGTTTTCTGTGTTGGTCCGTTATACTTCCGGATGAAAATGTTGTGAACTCCTTAGCCAAGCGCATACTATCTATAGTCTGGTTAATATAGTTTAGAGAGAATTACTCATAAACGTGGATGGCGAAAAAACAATAACAAAGTCTTGAGTGACGTCAACTTCGTTCTATCTATTTACCAGACTTTTAACGTTCAATGTTTCACATAGGTTTGTGTGGATGGCAATGTTGTGAGCTTCTCAGCCAAGCGCATACTATCTATAATATGTGAGATGAATGAGGTTCAATAGTCGTGACGTCACTTCCCCTTATAATGACGCATAGTAACTGGTTCTAAACTATCGTAACAATAGCGGACGCCATTATCTCCATCACCTCCCTTTTGAAATACTTCTCCGACGAGCATAAAAGTGTATCCAGAGGAGAAGATCATTATAAATCTAATCATGTATTGACTTTTTTACATTCTGATCACATGACATTTGAAAAAGTTGTAGCCAGCATGAAGAATACAGAGTACCGATTGTCTTTGTTCAGAACCAAGCTGCTGGTTACTGGGCGACGTGACATCAGACTATTGAATCCTATTTCGAAAGGATACATGATGTCATTTTCAAATTAATAATTATTGGGGATTGGGTACAAATGCCTTTTGTCTTTTGTGCAAAGAAAATACTTTTGTCTGAATTGAGAAAATACTAGATTAATTGATATTTATAATTAGACATTTTATAATATAAATATCATTGAAAGCAACACGCATCACACACACACACATACATACACATACATAAACACACACACACAAACACACACATACACACACATACATAACACACACATACACACACAACCACACAACAAACACCACACAACACACACACAAACAACACATACACACACACATACACACACAAACACACACACATACACACACATACACAACACACACACATACACACACACACATAAACACACACACACATACACAACACACACATACACACACATACACAACACACACACACACATACACACACATACACAACACACACACACACATACACACACACACATACACACACATACACAACACACACACACATACACACACAACACATACACACACACACATACACAACACACACACAATACACAACACACACAAACACATACACAACACACACACACACATACACACACACACATACACACACACACATACACAACACACACACACATACACACACACCATACACACACACACACATACACAACACACACACACACAAAACACACACACATATACACATACACACACACATAACAAACACACACACACATACACACACACATAACAAACACACACACACACATACACACACACATAACAAACACACACACACATACACACACACACATAACAAACACACACACACACACATAACACACACACACGCATACACACACACACACATACACAACACACACACACACACACACCATACACACACACACAACACACACACACACACACACACATACACACACACACATACACACACACACACATACACATCATGCTGAACATGCACACCTGTTTTGTTTTTTTTTTTTTGTGCCGAGAATCTGTCCGTTGGCGTTTTGAGTTTTGCAGGCTGAAGTACGCCTTCAGTGTGTTTTATTTGTCAACTGTGTTGTCGCCTTCACTTACATGTTTTAGTCGGGAGTATAAAAGACGCTTACCGATGTCGCTCGGTGCCGTCTCGTCCCGATGATGTGTTCTCGACACGAAAATCTCGGTATCGACAAAACTTTGTCATCGATGATTTCCCCGTCTCGACTCAGGTCTCGATGCTCACAATCGGTTTCTTGAATATCTCGTGGTCAGTTTAACAACACAGGCTCTTGGATAAATTAACCAGCTCCGAAAAAGCCTGTTGTATTAAAGAAACATCAGGTATAGGATTTTAAAAAAATAATTTATTATCTATTTATTTAAATCTCCTTTCACCACTCCGCTCTCTACTACTACTACTACTACTACTACTACTACTACTACTACTACTACTACTACTACTACTACTACTACTACTACTACTACTACTATTACTGCTACTACTATTACTAACTACTACTACTACTACTACTACTACTACTACTACTACTACTACTACTACTACTACTACTACTATTACTGCTAGTACTATTACTACTACTACTACTACTACTACTACTACTACTACTACTACTACTACTACTACTACTACTACTACTACTACTACTACTACTACTACCAGTGGCGTGGGGCCATTGGATCGAATTGTGCCAGGCACCACACCAATCTTATAAAAATCATTAACGGCATAATTTAATCAAAAATAAAACTGAGAAATTTTAACTCCACTGTCTTTCGTCAACTCGCCAACAACATACTGCTTTTTAGTCTCCACTCTATTCAAGATTCCGAATCACGCACTGCGCCGACTCGTATGTTGGTGACATCACTGCGCGAATTAGTGACTAAATCAACACCGTGGTGCAAAGCAATCCAAGCTCCAGTTAAGGCTCTATCCTTTAGTATCGCTACAGCTGATTGAGCGAGAAACTGGGTCGAATTATACTATCTTCAAATAGCGGAAAAACCCTCGACTTGTGCCAGGATCTGAGAGCTCCACCGCTGGACGTCATAATTAGGGTAACTTCGGCCATCCAAAATATTACATTAACTGTCAAAAACACTGATCATTGTCAAGTTTATTTGTGAGCAGCAAAGAAAAACAACATAAAACTTAAAAATATGACATATCATCCCCCCGCGCCCCCCCCCCCCCCCCCCACCTCTTTTTCACGATTATTGAATAAAGTAATTCTTTGCAACACGAAGCATTGGGGACGAATTTACCAACATTTTTCTTGCTTGTAGTGCCGAGTTGATGGTTACGTGTGTATGAGTGTTTATTTGTGTGTGTGTGTGTGTGTGTTTTTTTTTGTGCGTGTGTATTTGTGTCAGTCAGAGAAAAAAAGCGAAGATTGTCAACAGTTATACTTTATTTCTTAAGTGCATAAGTGGAGTGATTTTTTCTTTGTGATGCTTTAAGATCTGAATCTACCTTTTATTTGTGCAATCATTAATCGTATTCCACTGATTTCCATTATTTGAGATATACTTTGAAGTTTTGTTTTGTTAAACAATGAATTGCAATCAATCAAGTTGACTCTTTACTTCACCGACCGTCTGGGAGATCGACACTAAATGACAAATTAGAAATAAAAAGACTAGTTCCTCACCAACCAACTGATTTTGAATTAACACAGGTGTGGAAATCTTGAAACGCTCTTTTTCAGTGACATGGTATGACAGACATGAATGGCTCACAGTTAGT
>NC_088366.1:7828821-7831321 GCF_034508935.2 Berghia stephanieae | reverse complement strand
TAATTTTAACGGTTCTATCGGTTCCTTCACTCTCCTAAAGTCAATCACTAGCTCCTTTGTCTTGCTTATGTTAAGCTCTAGGTGGTGGGCATCACACCAAGACACAAATCTATCAATTTCTTGCCTATAAGCCACTTCGTTGCCATTTGTTATGAGGCCTTGAAGAGCGCTGCAAACTTTATTAAAGGTACACTCAGGTTTTGACTTCTACAGTCATTCGTGTATATTGTGAATAATACAGGGGACAATACACAACCTTGAGGAGCGCCAGTATTTTTTAGTTATACAGGAAGATTTGTTTTGCCCTAATTGAACATATTGTGCTCTCTCCGTAAGAAATTCGAGCACCCAAGCAATTATATACTTGTTTAAATTCAGACTAGTCAATTTTTGAACAACCAACTGAGGTTGCATTGTATTGAACGCTGAAGAAAAATCTGCAAAAAGCAATCTGCAATAGCTCCTAGCGTGATCTAGATGCCTGTAGATGTTGTTTGTAAACAGCAAAATGGCATCCTCTACGCCACGTCCTGGTTTGTAAGCAAATTGATGACTATCACTCAATGGCATAAACTGATTCCTAATTTTAACAAGAACAAGTTTTTCTAAAGATTTCATGACTATTGAAGTCAGTGCAACAGGTCTGAGATCGTTCATAGTTTCAAGTTTTTCTTTTTTTGGAACAGGAATAATTTTCGAAGTTTTCCAAATTTCAGGGATTGAAACGCATTGGAGGGACCAGTTAAAAATATGTGTTTATACTAATAGTTTTCCTTTCAATCCATCCGGCCCAGCAGCCTTCCTCTCGTTTAGTTTCGAAAATACGAATCTCGTTTCCTCTTCACTGACCTCAACAGCCATTTCATCTTCCAAAGCCCTGTCTAATTTATGTTTTTCATTTTCAATATCAAATTTGTTTGCTGTGTCGAAACGTGAATAAAATTTATTTAAAGTTTCAATTTCGATATCTTCTGATATAATCGTGGGCTTTGGATTATAGTTCACAGCAGTTTTAAGCCCCCGCCACGTGTCCCGTATATCCCCAGAAGAAAAGCATTTTTCAATTTTATTTTTGTACTTGTCTCTACAACTAGATATTACCCTCTTTATCTCTTTTTGTTTTGTTTTCAGATCTTTTTTGTTTCCACTAGTATAGAGAGTTTTCTTTTGGTTCAATAAAAGTTTTAGATCTTTTGTTATCCAAGGCTTGTTGTTAGGATAATATTTTATTTCTTTTTTACAAGACACTAGCTGTTCACAGAATTTTAAATACTCACTCACACAGTCATTCAGCTCATCCACACTATCACATGATTCGATAAAAACATTCCAGTCAGTGCATTCAAAACAACCACGCAAATCTTCACACACACTTCCGTTCCAGATCTGTACACTTTTCTTTACTGGTTTTACACGTTTAAAAACAGGGCGGTAGGTGGGGAGTAGCAAGAGCATGCAGTGGTCAGATAAACCTAATGGGGCACGGGGTAAACATTTATAACTATTTTTAATATTACACAGGAATAAATCTAATGTTTTTTTGTCCCTTGTCTCGCAGTCCACGTATTGATGAAGTCCCGGGAGAGTAAAATCGTTACATTGGTTAAAATCGCCAGTGACCATCAATACGGCATCGGGTGACTTAATTTGAATGTCCTGTATTTCTTTCCTCAAAATATTTTTCGCTGTGGTGTTGTCTGATGATGGTGGAATGTAGACGTTGATGATGATGACATGAGTATATTCCCGGGGTAGGAAATATGGTCGTGACGAAACAGTAATAAATTCAATATAATCGTCACAATACATTTTCTTTATCTGACAGTTATTGGGGTGGCACCATTTGTTGTTAATATATGTGCACACCCCACCCCCAGTTCGTTTATTTACATTAGTCCGATCTCCTCGAAATAGTGAATATTGTTCAATATTAAAACATGATGATGGTATGTGAGGAGATAGCCAAGTCTCTGTTAACGCTATTATGGAGGCTTGACGATAGTCACTATTAAAACGACACAGTGAAAACAGTTCATCAATTTTATTTTTCAGTGATCTTACATTACCTGTCACTACACAGGGTAAAAATGGACAAAAAGGCCGTCTGTTAAATTTTGTTTTTATTCCTCCCTTTCTCCCCCTCTTTCTTACTTTAATAAACGATGTGTCAATAGTGGGTGGTGGGGGTGACACGGGTTGGAGGGATCGGAGAGTCTCTGGAGTATAAGTTATCGATAGGCTTATTTTGGCAGTAAAATCACAGGCTAAAACACCATTTATGCTTATAAATATACTAATAAATATAAAAATCAGGAACAATATATACTTCACATCCATTTTGAATAAAAATTAGGCTTAAATTCCGACGATTGAATGATAAATGAATAAAAATATGTGTAGAAAATAGGTAAATATTCACAACACGTCTGTTGTCGCCGGAAGCCAGCGCCAAGTAGTAGTAGTAGTAGTAGTAGTAGTAGTAGTAGTAGTAGTAGTAGTA
>NC_088366.1:7810455-7826221 GCF_034508935.2 Berghia stephanieae | reverse complement strand
TGTGGGTTTGTTTTATTATTGCTTTTGATAGTACTGCCCCCTGTTAACTCACTCAACCCTAACACCGACTACATCCGTAGTTTACCTGGGTTACTTTTACCCCACGCCTATCTATTACATTTTTCTGAGACAATTTATAGTCTTAGTATCAAAGCTAATATTTTTAGTTTTTGCATGTTAATGATAGTTGAATAAAACTATCTATCTATGCACATGTTCATTTACAATACATTTTTTCCAGTTTAGAAAAGTAGAAAAAATCTTTAGGGTTGAGTGAGTTAAAAACTACTTATCGGCAATGTCCCTCAAACAATCAGAGCTGCCAAGCAGTATTTAAAAAAATACATAAAATTACGAAATTTTAGCTCCAATTTAGGAACTTCATGAGCATCTCTAAATCCTTGAAACTTATTGAAAATGAAAACAGGGATGTAAATGGCAAATGATAAAAAATTCTGAAACCAACTCGCACACTCCTTTTAAAAAAATTGAAACTACAGATGTATTTGTAAAAAGCTAATTTTAACTAGTAGAGTATGTGTAGCCAATTTATCACTATGATAATATGTATACTGCATAAAACTAAGACCTATTGATGAAGTGGAGATTTCTACTTTCCTTTAAAGAAAGATCTAAGATCATCACCTGATTTCATCTTCTTGGATGGTTGTTTAATTATGATACTTTTATCACTGCTACCACCACTACAAGTAGGCCTACTACTATCACAACTACTACTACTACTACTACTACAAACATCAGTATCAACAAATTTCCTTTTCAAAGAAGGCATTGAAATTTCTTTTTCTTCTGTTTTAGATAATGGACCAGTGGGCTTATTTTGCTCTATTGCTATCCTTACTTCATCTGCTCTTTGATGGACTGATACTTTTTTAATTTTTGAAACCTTTGCCTTTGCTGGCTTTTCATGTTTAGTCTTCATTCTCTTTCCAGCTGTTTGCATGTAGTAGCTAAGGGCTGAATCGACAGGACTATGTACAGGATCTTCTCTATGGAAATACTCTACACAGCTCTTTTCACATTTAAGGAATTTGTATTTAATCTTGTGGATGGCTTCATAAGTCCCTACATCTAATCTGTTTGTTGTGCCTGTGATTATATTATTCATTACACTGAAAGATGATTCTACTCTAGGCCCTGTGAAGATAGAAAGACAAGCTCTTATTACCGGACCTAGTATTTCATATTGGGGGTTTGATATCACCTCTGTCCACCACCTATCTAATTTCTTCTCTTTTATTGATGAAATAAATTTGGTATCACTTTGGAGGGTGGAAGCTGCTGTAGAAAATGTATCTTTATCCTCAGGTTTGACTAAATCATAAATATCTTGTAAGCCTAATGAAGCCCTGCTATGACCACATAATTCTGGATCAATTGTTGAAAGGAGGGCTAAGTTTTTATTGGTAATGGGAAGCTTGAACTTAAGATATTTCCCTGTCTCTCTGAAATCTGACAGCACTGTTTTCCTGAATGCATTTGCTTCCTGACTATCCTTGTCAATTAAAATCTTCTGAGTAGCATCACCTACATAAATTCTTTTCAAAGGATGTATCTTATCACAATCAATGCTGATTTTGCTGATGTCCCTACTAAACTCATTTACATATTCATGAGTCAAGAAGCAAGTCAAAAAAGTCTTAAAAACTAACACAGCCTCATCAAAAAGTCGATGCACCATTGGCTCTTTCTTTTCAAAGGTAAGAATGAAACTCTTAAAGAGAGGAAGAATGCTGACAATGGTATTAACTAGTAATAAACTTTCTTTTGATTTCATAAAGAGTTTGCAAACTATCCTCCTTTTTCTCTCCCTACCTGCTGGTGTAAGTTTTTTGTTTTTAAGTCTGTGTAAAATGAGCATTATCCTAGTCTTAGAGTCTTTCTTTACATGTCTAAGAAGAGCAGATATTTTTTGTTGTTGTTCTTTCTTTTCTTCTACAGTGAGCCAAACTGAATAAAAAATTGTAAGGGCATCTTTTATCTCTAAGAATCTAACTGAGGCATCATAAATTGACATCCATCTATGTCCAGCTCTCTGAATGGGAGTGTGCTCTGGCAACTCCATCAGTCTACAAATTTCCTTCAAGTCATCTCGTATATCTGAACTATAATCAAAGTCACCAAATAAATCATCCAAGAGCCTGATAAGCATCCCCTTACTATCAAGAATTGATGTGAATTTCTTCACAGCATTGTGAATATGGTGACAAACATCTCCATCAATATCAATGATGTGAGGTGCAACTTCCTTTAATCTAGTCTGAAAGCCATTTAATGAGCCCCTCATATAAGCAGCTGAGTCAGAAAGCACTGAAATCAAATTTGTAAAAGGTATCTGATCTTTTAAAAACTGGTTCCTAACAGCCTCAAACACTGTCTCTGCATTTACAATTGTCATTTCAATGCTAGCAAATAAATCACAAACACTTTTCTTCAAATGACTACAATAGTAACAAACTAAAACATTAAGAACTCTCTTTTTTGACCCCTTAGAAGTTGATTCATCAATATTAAGTGAAAAGGGGCTATTTTGCAAGACTTTGACCAGGCGGACATGCTCCAGTTCAGATAAGCCATAGCGGAGCTTGTAAGTGGCTGTTTGTCTCTCCATGTGCATTTGAGCTAATGATTTTTGATCTTTTGCTAATCCCTGTGCAAATTGAATAAGGTGAGGTGCCATGGAAAGCGGTAGAGTATGCTCGGCCATAAAAGAACACAGGAAAGCCTCCTGGTGAGTAATTCTATCCTTTTGTGAAACTGGCCTGGGGCCAGTAGGCACAGTGGAGTCTTCCCTAGCAAGTCCTAAACTATCTAAATTAGGAGCTGCTCCATATGGGAGAGGCAATGTTGTCAAACTAGAAGATGAAAATGTTCCATCTATTTTGTCTCTGGTAGCTTGCATGGCTGCTGGGAGTCTTTGATTTGAATATTCTATGGCTCTGTTACGTTCGTGTGATTTACTTTTAGAGTGAACTTTTAGTCATCGAACACCACCTCCACTATATTTAATCTCAGATTTACAAAGGCAACACCATGCAAACCCATCCTTCTCTATCTTTCTGATGTAACTTGAAAAGAAATCCCCCAGATTGTCTTTAAGGGATAACCATTCCCATCTAAATTTGTTTGTTGATGTTACATCTATAACATCAATAGGAGATTGTCTATCAACAAATCGATGTTTTGATTTTGATTCAGTCACCTTTGTTGATGCCATTTTCAAAAACGCCTGTCTAAATTTATAACTACAAAGAACTAAAGTGAAGAAAAGTGGTGAATCTAAAATAAAGATTGAGGATTCTGTCACAGTAAAGATTGTTCACAATTATCTTATTAAATTTTATTTTATTAAGAACTGAATTCATCTCACTCCAGTTATATATCGGTAGGCTTAGATAAACTTTACCTTCTAAATATAGATCGTCTTTCCTTTTATAGCCTTCCCTCGAATTAATTTCTAATTAGTGAATACTATTCGTTCTACATTCTGTCACGTAGCCACTTATTATAAAAGCTGATAGGTCTAACACTCTACACTCACTTTCTCTCCACAATCTATGCCGGACGGCCAGTCACTCTATTCCTATATATATACTGGAAGATTTTTATCTTTTGGGACTTTGTAGATATTATATCTACACCATTAAGACGCCGGAGCTTTTAACTTTGATTGTATAATCTTCAAGGATCAAACCCAAGCCCGCTGTACTACACTATAACCTCTTACCAATTGCCTGGAAGTGGAATTTTACGAGTCCAATCCTGTTATCAGAGGAATAGATCATCCAAGCCCATCAACTGCCTGGAAACGTAAACTTACGAACCTGACAAATTATCATAAGTTACGTAAAATATTCATATCTCTATTTATAACTGCCACGATCACTGTTTACCTCTTTTAATTAAATTTCATCATTATTTTTATTTCATTGTAAACAAATCGTTAATTGTTTTTCATTTATAGTAACTAGTAAATTCTGGGGCCTCATTCTACATATATCTTTATGCATAGTCGAGTAGCTCTTTACTCACTTGAGACCATGACAGATTCTCAGTTTAAAAATCACCCGATGCCGAGATCTGATTGACTGATTGTGATTGATTCTGTAAGTTCACTCTCTTACTAAGACCCAAACAAAACAACGTGATTGGATCGTCCTAGAATTTTCTAGAATCTTATCTAAGTATCAGAATTACGAATCCAAAACCAGAGAAATCAATGTAACATAAATTTAAAACAAACACATGCGACAGTAACAAAATAGATTTGCTAAAAATGTCAACTTAGCTTCGGGTTTCAACCAAGAAGAAATTCACAAATTCCGCCACACTTCAACAAGCATCCATTGATTTGTGAAAAAGGAAAACAAAACATCCGGTAGTGGTATTTATACATTATGTTCGATATGTAGCCAAAGTGGCTATTTACCGAACAAAACTTCAGAATTTTTTTTTCTGAAAAACCTCTATTACTGCCATGTAGTTCAGAATCAGTCAGAAATTTTCTGTCTGAATTCATGGCCTGGAAATAACGTTATCACGTTTGTAGTGAAAATAACCTCTTCCGCAACCAAACAGCAAGTGGAGTGTTTCAGTGCACACAGAAAGTGCTTGTCATGCCTGGGCCTATATGCACCATATTATATTACAGTAGTATTTAATAATACGTTTTTGTTAAAATATTTTGTTTTATCAATTTGATCTATTTATATTCTTTTTATTTTCATTTTTTTTCTTATGAATTGAAATATTCTGAATTCAGAAAAATTCTGAAAGATTTACATCCCTGTGAAAATTAATGTCAGACGACATGATTTTAAGAAAATTGAAGCATTATTTAATCCTTGTGTGGTTAAATTGTTGATTTTAAAAGTTAACTATAACAAACCACAATTTTTATCTCCAATAAAATGAAAATTAAAAATTTTTTTAAGTAGGCCGGTCTGAACAATAACCAGTGTTTAAACTTTTGATCATTGGTCGAAAGGCAACGATTTTTAATTTTTTTTAAATTTTAAAATGTGTTTAACATACAGCATATTTTTGTACTATATCAAATTTCATAATTTAAATATGCTTTCCAAATCATTCACATATCTTGTGTAGTCAGGTAATCGAGAGAATATCAGAGAATTAAAAAACAACAACATCAAAACAAACAAAAAACAAATCAGGACTGGTATTTAGTGTTTGGGATTTTCAGTCAGAAAATTGAAACCAGATTTGCTGTAAGGGAAATAATCAAACAAATCAAATCCCTTGGGATTTCCGTTTAAATGTTATTTTTTTGTAATTGTTAACTCACTCAATTCTAGAGATTTTTGCTACTTTTCAAAATTGGAAAAAAAAATGTATTAAAAATAAGCATGTACATGGATAGTTTTATTCAACTACCATTAAATTAACATGTAAAAACTAAAAACATTAGCTTTGATACTGTGCCTATAATTATTTGTCTCAGTAAAATGTAATAAATTATAGGCATGGGGTAAAAGTAACCCCGGGTAAACTTCGGATATAGTCGGTGTTAGGGACGAGTGAGTTAAGGGTACTGACCTTTTTGACAATGAGATTGAGCCAGGAATTGACTTGGTCGGCCATGGATAAAGCATCTTGTCCGTTGTCTCCTTCTGACACAAACATCATCAAAACTAAAACTGGAAGATCTTGACTGAAAAGAAACAAAAACAAATGAATCAAATTCATTCATTCATTCATTCACAACAACACATTTTTGAGTCATTTCAGAGTCAAAAATTTAAAAAAATAACAAAATAACACAACAAAACATAGATGGGGATAGTCAAAAGTTTTTAGATAAGGGCAAAGTAACATGTGGTAATTAGAAGCTACTATCACTCTGGAAAACGTAATACAATGGACTATTTAAAAAAAAAAAATTTTTAAAGGGTTTTACAGTGCTTTAAACACATTAAGGTCATTTCAGCACCAGTAAAAAGGAAGAAAATCGGATAGCAATTGAGCTTTTATATAGCGCAATATCCACTAAATGTGCTCAAAGCGCTTTACAAGGGGTCCCTGGTCAACAGCAACATTTAACATGTAGGAAGGGACATAACGCCTGTTAGGCAATATTACAATTTTTCGGACAAAGACAACGCTGTTAACGGCCAGGTACTCATTTTACACCTGGGTACGGTGAGAGAATGTGAGTAAAGAGCCTTTTCCAAGGATTCTACTATGCGCCGAGTGTGAGGCTCGAACCCAGGACCTTCCGATCCGAAAGCGAGTGTCATACCACTAGACCACATAGCCGCACAACAGTAAAAAGTTATAGAAAGAAATTAAAGCACCCAAGAAAAGGTAAGACAAAGGGGACCATGCCGCTATTCCATCAACTATATGAAATAAAATAGATGACTATACAGTCAAGGACATTAAATAAGGAAGGAGGGGGGTTGGGGATTAAAACAACAGACATTATAACTCACCAACTCTCATAGACACTCTTGGCAATACCAGATCCGGGCATGTATAGCAATTTTTCTTTATAGTTGTCTCCCCCTATTTCCAGCTCAACTGTGGAGGGTGCTGGAAAGGACTGGCGACGTTCTAGAACACTCCATCCCATCTTGTTGGCGAAAAACTCTCCAGATTTCTCTTCCATGGCAGGAGAGGTAAGAATACGGAACGGAGAGCTGTAAGGAATTGGAATAGGGAATGAGATTAGTGGAAGAGTTGCGTCCCTTGATTGGACGTCACCGGCGGAAAAGTTATTAGAGAGAGAACGTCATGTTGGTTGTGCGCATGCGTCTCTCGTCCTCGCGGAAGTGGAAGCGAGGACGAGAGACGCATGCGCACAACCAACATGACGTTCTCTCTCTAATAACTTTTCCGCCAGTGACGTCACAGACTATGGGTGACGTCCAATCAAGGGACGCTGCTCTTCCGCTAATCTCATTCCCTATATAAATATCTTGATTTAGATTTCTGGAAATCATATGCAGTCTGAGAATAATTTTTTTAAAAATTGGTGCCCCCAGTCAAGAGTATAAAATTTGAGTTGAAATAATATGATATTATTGTGGTGAAATAATAAAAAGATTCCTGTACTCGTGTGCTAGTAATTTTGACTGTGGTAATCAGGAAAGATTAACAGCTCTGGATCTCCCAGAAGGCTTCGAGAGGATTTAATTCAGTTATATATAAAATTGTTCATTCTTTGTAGGACATAATAATAATAACAATAATAATAATAATAATAATAATAATAATAATAATAATAATAATAATAATAATAATAATAATAATAATAATAATAATAATAATAATAAAAATAATACAGCACTTTTATACAGTGCCAACATCGCATGCAATATGAGATCTAGGTGTGTTACAAATATTCTGAATTTCTAATCTCAAAAGGTAATTTATTCCAAATGGAGGAGCCAATTGACATGGATCCAACAGTCCCTTTTTACATTGTCTCCTGTCACTTTTACAGGAGGTGATAAATTAAAAATGTATATTTCAAGGTGTAAAATTAAAACTAAATTTAGACAAAATTCATTAGATAACATTTGGAACAGCACTGAATTTTAAATAAAAAACCTAGTTCTGTTGACTGATTTCAAAAACACAGCTGCACAACATTGGGAATGCATTCAAATTTTAAAATGCTGGAGTTCTGGAATACTTTTATTATATCCCTGCAAATGACCTCACCCATAATATTTCAATCTCGGTCTCTTTGCACATGAAGCGAGTGCTCTACCAACTGAGCTATTGTGACAACCAGTGAAAATCAAACCTTGCATGTGTCTGTAAAGATTTAAGGACAAAGCAAACTGGATGCAACGACAAATGAGGAATGATGACCGTACCCTTGAATCTGATGGTCCAATCTCTCCTGGGAAAATGTGCTGGTCAGTATGACCACTTGGAAAAACTTGTTGTCTTTGATCCATTTGGATAGCCACTGGGCGTATTCTTTTCGACGACCCTGTCAGGATTTTATTTTTTTTTTTAAGAAAAAGGGATGATGCTATTGATATCTTGTTAAATTTTAAAAAACAAACACAGACCTGCCAACTTGAAATGTAAAAAAATCGTAGTTTTCAGAGAGAAGAAATAGAAGTCACTATAATTAACTTTACAAATTAATATTTTACATTTATAAGTATTAAATACGTCTTCAAAACCCTGAATAGATGCTTTGTGGCATCAAAGTTTTCTTTTCATCACATTGTAATGAATCAAAAATGTCTATTTATTTCTATTGTTGAAGCCAAAAATTCGTATTTTTTACCATTTTTTCGTAGTAGTTGGCATGTCTGCAAACAAACCAACGTCAACACCATGCCATATATCGTAGTGGACACCAGTACTGTGTCCATATATTTCTTTAAATGCTAGAGTCCAATCTTTTTTTTTTTAAATTTCAAATTTTTTTATGAAACTAGGTCAAGTTCACAATTCTTTAAATTACCCGATAACATTTTGAATTAAATCGTTGTGAAAACTACATTTTGTCACAAACTCATCTACATACTCAAAATCTGCGTGAAGCTGTCTTAGGTTAGCAACCATCAAAGGCCAATTTTATATTTTACATTTTCAGACCTGCCAACCTTTTGAAAATGAAAAGAGGGACACCCGACCGAACTGAACATGCTTACGACGCAAACCATTTTAACCGTAAACGATAGAACCCTATATAATTACTTGAAATCCATAGTAAATAAAGTAAAGGTTTTTTTTATTATTATTATTTTCTTTTTATAGATTCGATTCTTTCTGTTTTGATTTTTTTTTTTTTTTTTTATAGATTCGATTTTTTTTTTTTTTTTTTTTTTTAGAAAATAATTTTCAAAAATGAAGGATGGCTTGGCGCAAATGCGGGACGGTCCCGCACAATGCGGGACGATTGGCAGGCCTGCATTTTCACAAAAACATATATCTCAATTGTTTCACCTTATTTGACACCTTCTATTATATTAATCAAATTGGGAAAACTAAAAGATAAAAAAGGAGCATGAAATAAGTTTCCATCTTGCCTTTACAAAAGGAGCTCTTTGCTGTATGACGACTACTTCTGCCAATATGCTCTCGTAAACTGTATGGATGAAACAAAAAAGTCAAATAATTACATCTCATTCACCCTTTTTCTGATTTTAGCCAAACTAAAAAAAAAAAAAAAAAAAAATCACGAATAAATCACAAAACCCCAAAAAATGAAAATGATTATTACCAAAAATAAAATAAATATGAAAATTAAATCAAATTAAAAAATGAATAAATAAACTAAATCAAATTCAACCCTCTAAGTTTCAATTTTATGAATTTTTCAACAATTTCATTTAACTCTATCAAAATTAGGTTATTGTTTAAAAACACTTTAATTTTTAATATATGTCCATTAAATGTTTAATTTTAAAAAATGCTTTTCCTCCTTCATTTCTATCATAAAGGCGGGCATAAATTTTAAATAGTCGTAGAATAATGTAGAATTTCCTCACATGACATATAAAATCATTATGATCAATGAGCTCAACCAAGTTATTAAAATATATATGGAAAACCAAAGGCATTCCTTGACAACTGAAACTTATTTCAAAGTGAAAAATTGAGGAGCAACCACTGGTGTAAGATAAAGACCTGAAAAAGTGTGTATGAAACAGTGCCAGACAAAGCAAGAAAGAAAAAAAATACAAGAAAAAAACCCTATCACAATAAATCATCACGCTGTGACTGGGGATCGAACCTTAGATTAAATCTCAATACTCTTCAACAGTCGTAGCGTCACTTCCTTCCTTATGACGCACGGTAACTTAGTAACACTGGCTCTAAACTATCGGAACAATGGCGGACGCCCGTATGAAATATTTCTCCGGTGAGCCTAAAAGCATATCCAGAGGGAAAAAAAAACCCATAAATTTGATCATGTTTTGACTTTTATACATTCTGATCACAAGGCATATGAAAAGTTCTAGCTAGCATGAAGATTAAAAAATAATGATTTTCTTTGTTTAGAACCAAGATGGCCACCATTGCTGGGCGGCGTGACATCAGACTACTGATTTGTATTTGTCTGGCAATGCTTCATACACACTTTTTAGATCTTTAAACTAGGACCTACCTTCACAGCAGGTGGTCAATTTGCAAGACGTTGCTTCCTCGTGAGCAAACGGGTTGTTTCCGACAATTGGAAGAAGACTGGGGTGAAGGATGTAGCCTACCCGTTCCATCCAGAGGGTTGAAACAATGAGGTCTGCTGCCAGCTGGCCCACATTTCCCACAGATACAGTAGGCTGTATGATGTAAAGATGGATTATTGAGATGAACTGGTATGACCTTTGTAATAATAATAATAATAATAATAATAATAATAATAATAATAATAATAATAATAATAATAAAAAATAATAATAATAATAATAATAATAATAATAGTAATAGACTAATTCTAATAGACGAAATCTAATTTTACTGTGCGGCTATGTGGAGTTGTGGTATGACACTCGCCTAAGGATCGGAAGGTCCAGGGTTTGAGTTCCCCTCTAAACCTAGGAAAAGATTTTTCGTTATCCCCAGACATATATTTGAAACTCCGCTCTTTTAAACAATTTCCACATTCCAGAATATGGAGTGTTTCCAAATGCACATAGAAATTAAATAAGGAAAGTTTATAAAATATCTATAAAAACATAAAATTAACCAACATTAAATCAGTTGTTACTACATATACACAATATGCGTCGACTTCGAAGTGGGTGTCATGGCCGAATGGTTCAGTCGTCTGCCCTGGAAGTTTTACCAGAATCGACGTTGTGGGTTCGAATCCTGGTTCTGCCACTTTTTTTTTTTTTAAATTCCGTCTTCTTTTTACAGAATGTTGCAAGGGATAAATGTCCCATCCATCCTCCCCCCACCTCTTTTTTTTTTTTTTTTTTTGTTCCGAGTCTATTCTTTTCTCCTTTTTGTTTGGCCTTTTGCTCCGTTTCTGAGCATGAATTTCTAAAAATTGTTTTTATTTTTTTTTTAAATTATTGTTTGTTTTTTTCTCCTCTATCTGACCATTTGGTCGCTCTGAATATTTCTGTTTGTTTGCTATTTAATTATTTATTATTTTTAGACACTTTTTGAGATCGGCGTGGGGACGAGAATATGACAATTTGTTAGAACGCAGTGGCTATTTTTACAGTCCCGTAAAGATGGTTCTCGGGGCTATTTTTACAGTCCCGTAAAGATGGTTCTCGGGGCTATTTTTACAGTCCCGTAAAGACGGTTCTGGTGGCTATTTTTACGGCGTTGCGGTAATAGTAACAGATTGGCTGAGTAGACACCATTGGCTCTAAAACTCTCACTCCCTTCGTTCAGGTGCGGCAAGTTAGCATCCTCTCTCTCTCTCTCTCTCTCTCTCTTTCTCTCTCTCTCTCTCTCTCTCCCGGTCTTTCTTTGTTTCTCTCTCACTCTTTCATTCTTTCTCTATCCCTTTCTTTCTTTCTTTCTTTCTTTCTTTCTTTCCCTATCTCTCATTTTCTCTCTCTCTCTCTCTCTCCCTCTCTCTTTCTTTCATTCTTTCGCAATCTCTTTCTTTCTCTCTCTTTCTCTCTCTCTCTCTCTCTCTCTCTCTCTCTCTCTCTCTCCCGGTCTTTCTTTGTTTCTCTCTCTCACACACTCTTTCTTTCATTCTTTCTCTATGCCTTTCTTTCTTTCCCTATCTCTCATTTTCTCTCTCTCTCCCTCTCTCTTTCTTTCATTCTTTCCCAATATATATCTCTCTCTCTCTCTCTTTCTCTCTCTCTCTCTCTCTCTCTCTCTCCCGGTCTTTCTTTGTTTCTCTCTCTCTCACACTCTTTCTTTCATTCTTTCTCTATCCCTTTCTTTCTTTCTTTCCCTATCTCTCATTTTCTCTCTCTCTCCCTCTCTCTTTCTTTCATTCTTTCCCAATCTCTCTCTCTCTCTCTCTCTCTCTCTCTCTCTCTCTCTCTCTCTCTCTCTCTCTCTTTCTCTCCCCCTCTCTCTCTCTCTCTCTCTTTTTTTTTTTCCTTTCTCTTTTTCTCTATCTCTTTCCCTAGTGGTACCTCAAAGCCTAGGCAGAGGGGTCTGACCACAAGGTGAACACCGCTTTGGCGGAGAACAATAAAACAACCTCCTAACTGGGAAGGGAGGAGCAATACAGCGACCACTCTTGTCTGGTCGGAACAAACACTGGGTCAATCGGGAAAGGAGTAGGAGCAACGCGATGGTGGGACCAAAGTAAAATGCCCTCTCCACCTCGGCGCCCCAATGAGGATCAGTCTTGGGCACCTCTATTCTTTTGGATCATGACCGACCATGGTAGAGAATCATCATCATTATTTACTTTCTTTTTTTAAAAAAATATTATTCAAAAGAACAATATTTAAGCATGAGGTGTTTCGCAATGTGCATCTTTACCATGGACATCCACATTGGGGGGGGGGGGGGGGGGGGGGGGGGGGTAGTCATTTGTCCACAATACGGTTGGGAGGTTTGTGGGGGGGGGGGGTTCTAAAATTATGGTCAAAATGTGTCCAATTGGTTTGTGAACGGCATCTTTTCTGAAATTGGATTCAAACCCACTCTCACGTGAGAAGACTGCACCCTGAATGTTAGACGTCTATGTCTTTTAAAATTGTATAAACCGTTAGTCCTTCCTGACTGGTTATACTGGTAAAGTATAAACAAAAGCCAACCTGTAAAGTATTATATCTTGAGGGATGTCGACTCAAGCAGGAACTAAATATACTTTCAGTGTTTGATAATAGATCTATATTATGTATGTTTGACAGAAAAAAAAAAAATCAAGACATGCAACCTAACCTGCCCACTGATGATAGAAAACGGGCTGTTCTGTACTGCAAACATAAATTATGCAAAAAAAAAAAAAAAAAAAAAAAAATTATATGTAATAAAAATGACAGTACCGTAAAAATCGCTAAGAGAATTGACTTTACATTAATTATTTGTTAATTTTAGTTTTAGCTTTAGATCTAAATATGTTAAATGAAATTAATTTTGCTTTCATTCACCGCCTCTAGATCTGTACATCTAAATATCGGGAGAAATGATATGTGAAGTTTTGTGAATACTGCAAAAAGATGATAATCTATAACTATGCGGATAATTGAACAGAATCGCATCAACGCCATAAAAATAGCCATGAGAACCGTCCTTACGGGACTGTAAAAATAGCCCCGAGAACCATCTTTACGGGACTGTAAAAATAGCCCCGAGAACCATCTTTACGGGACTGTAAAAATAGCCACTGCGTTGTTAGAAACTTATAGGAACCCTTTTGTAATTGTAACCGCTTTGAACACGTTTTGAATTGAGAATATTCAAAGGTGAATGGATGGAAGAACTATGACTATTACAGATTCAGATAAACTTACAACAATCAGGGTAAAATCTTGCCAATTGTGTTTCCTTCCAGAAGCCGGTACAAACATATCGCTATTGGAATGAAATTAAATATGAAACAGGGGTTCTTTCACTTTCACTTTCGTAAAACTTAAAACGAGCAAAGTCAGGGTAGTTCAATGTTTTGTTAGCCAGATATTTGTTGATCAAGAGAAATAGCAGCCAAAATCTCAACAACAAAAAAAAAAAAAAACAAAACAAAAAACAAACAGGATCTAATTTCTAAAAAAATACAAAACAAAAACAAACAAAAAACTTACAGAAAAAAACTGCGAAAAACAACATAACAACAAAAACAAAACAGAAAAAAAACGAATGAAACAAACAAACGAAAAGGTGAACATGGAAAGGCTTAGGATGGGAACAGTACAAACAATGGCCGTTTCGGGTACAAATCCTTCTTCAGCAAAATAATAAATGTAGTATGATGGTTTCATACTCCTTGTTTTTTAAATAGCACTTTCTGTTATGGTCTCCTTCTATTCGTCTTGCGGTATGCTGCACTGCGCACCGTCGACCACGCACATTTTGGTTGCTGGGGAGAAAGGATAAAACTAGTGGCGCACCTCGCTTCAACGTCACTCTCCTCCCGACTCACGTTGAGAGCGCTTTAATTTAAATAAAACTATTAGATGGTAAAATTTAATAGTGTGTTATTTAAATTAAAGCGCTCTCAACGTGAGTCGGGAGGAGAATGACGTTGAAGCGAGGTGCGCCACTAGTTTTATCCTTTCTCCCCACGCAACCAAAATGTGCGTGGTCGACGGTGCGCAGTGCAGCACACCGCAAGACGAATAGAAGGAGACCATAACAGAAAGTGCTAATAACAAAAAAAAAAAAAAAAAAAAAAAAAAAAAAAAAAAAAAAAAAACAAGGAGTTGAAACCATCATATTACATAAACAAAAACTCTTCTCTTAACTACTCAAGAGATCACATTGGTCTTTGCGATCCCCTGAATAGTTGAGTCCGCACAATAGCTACACAGTTTGAAAGCCATATTTTTGTCGGACTGAGTGGTTCAGTGGCTAGTGCAGTGGCGTGGGGCCATTGGATCGAATGGTGCCAGGCACCACACAAATCTTTTAAAAATCATTAACAACATAATTTAATTTAAAATAAAACTGAGAAATTTTAACCCCACTGTCTTTCGCAAACTCGCCAACAACATACTGCCTTTTTAGTCTCCACTCTATTCAAGATTCCGAATCACGCACTGCGCCGACTCGTGGTGTTGGTGACATCACTGCGCGAATTAGTGACTAAATCAAACACCGTGGTGCAAAGCAATCCAAGCTCCAGTTAATGCTCTATCCATCAGTATCGCTACAGCTGATTGAGCGAGAAACTGGGTCGAATTATACTATCTTCAAATAGCGGAAAAACCCTCGACTTATGCCAGGATCTGAGAGCTCCACCGTTGGACTGGGGGGATGCGCCAATGTTACACCATTTACGTCATAATTAGGGTTACTTCAGCCATCCAAAATATTACATTAACTGTCAAAAACACTGATCATTGTCAAGTTTATTTGTAAGCAGCAAAGAAAAACAACATAAAACTTTAAAATATGACATATCAACCCCCCCCCCCCACCCCACCTCTTTTTTACGATTATTGAATAAAGTAATTCTTTTCAACGAAGCATTGTGGACGAATTTACCAACATTTTTCTTGCTTGTAGTGCCGAGTTGATGGTCACGTGTGTATGAGTGTTTATTTGTGTGTGTGTGTGTGTGTGTGTGTGTGTGTGTGTTTGTGCGTGTGTATTTGTGTCAGTCAGAGAAAGAAAGCGAAGATTGTCAACAGTTATACTTTGGTGTGTTTTTTGATTTCTTAAGTACTTAGCCCTAAGTGGAGTGATTTTTTCTTTGTGATGCTTTAAGATCTGAATCTACCTTTTATTTGTGCAATCATTAATCGTATTCCACTGATTTCCATTATTTGAGATATACTTTGAAGTTTTTTTTTTTTGTTAAACAATGAATTGCAATGAATCAAGGTTGACTCTACTTCACCGACCGTTTGGGAGATTGACACTAGATGACAAATTAGAAATAAAAAGACTAGTTCCTCACCAACCAACTGATTTTGAATTAACACAGGTGTGGAAATCTCGAAAACGCTCTTTTTCATTTTCAGTGACATGGTATGACAGACATGAATGGCTCACGGTTAGTTTAGAGAAAAAAACGTTTCTTTTGTTTTTATTGTCTACTTTTTACAGATACAACAAACACTGACAAATCATGGACATCTATAGGCTATAGTGACCTTAACCACTTCCATCGTATTTCTTGACCTCCTGAACGTTGTTTTAGCACCCTTAAAAGAGTGAA
>NC_088366.1:7787924-7805424 GCF_034508935.2 Berghia stephanieae | reverse complement strand
AGCGAGTGTCATACCACTAGACCACAGAGCAAACAGACGACATAGTCGCACATATTAGGAATAAGTGTATGTAATTAAAGCAAACGAAATATAGTTCAAAGCTTATTGTTGGTTATTTGACAGAGATATTCCTCTCTAGAACTACTTTCTACAACATGTTGGTTCTCCTCTTACTACTTTTCGTCGAGAAATGGCGAGACGGGAAATGTTCTCGTAACGAGGGAGTATTGACGAAAATAGAACCAAATAGCAGATAGACATAGTTCTGAACTTTAAAATAGTGAAATCATAAATTCAAGCATTATATTATGTATTTTTGTGTACTATAATAGCAAATAAAGTTAATTTTAAAGCTTAATGGTTATTTGCATTTTTCAAAGATGTATTTCATTAAAAAATTTATATTTTATATATTATTTTTCTTTGTGTGTCATGATTAGAATCTTGATAAGGGAATGTTTTCAGCGACAGTGTATTACTATGTATTTTGATGCACTATGTGTTAAAACCTATGTCGGCCAAAGGCTTATATTAGCCTTACTAAATTATTTATGAAACATTTTTTTAATGCCAACTATAAATAAATATTTGTATTGAATTTAACTGAACCACCGCTTTAGCTATTTTTTTTTAGTCGAGAAATAATATAGATAAATTCCCGACAAAACTGATTTCTCGACTGGAAATGTTATCGACGGCCTGTCATCGATGACAAGCTGTTTCGTCTCGAATACCGTCCACCACCATTATATACGTTATCATCCTTCATTCAGTCTGTTAGAGAAAGCGGGATGAAAACTGTTGATCTCTTCGGGCTGAAAAAAAAAAAGTTCAAGAAAAGATCGTTCTCATTCAGGAGTTTACCGTTTACCGCTTTGTAGCTTTTGGTGAGAACTTGTGTTTGCATTGAAAGATGTTGGGTTCCATTCTCAAACGAGGTAATTGTTGTTTTTTTTTGTTTTGTTTGTTTTTGTTTTTTTGTTTTAAAATAATCGTATCGGGATCTTTTTGTTGTTGTTGTCATTGTTGTTGTTGTTGTTGTTGTTGTTGTTGTTGTTGTTGTTGTTTGTTTGTTTGTTTGTTTGTTTGTGTTGGGTGTCATAAACTTAATGTTTTTTAAATTTTATTTTGTTGTTTGTCTTTTGTTTTGTTTTGCTTTTTTCGTTGTTGTTTTTTTTTTTTTTTTTTTTTGCCTTAGTTTTTTAATTTTTTTTTTTTTAATTTTGTTTTGTTTGTTTTTGTTCCTATTTGTGACCCACCGCCTCCAGGCGATACAGCCACTTAGATAACCACGCCTCTCGGACAGGGCAGTCCTCATAATGTAAACAATGGCAGTGATTGGTAAACATAGAGAACTTCACAGGTTTTTATTTTCGATGGCATCTGTCTAAGTAAAATACCCACTGCTCTACCGCTTGATCAATAGAACCAACACAGGAAACTATGTGTAAGCTAAATCGTTTCTCATATGATTGTGAAAATCGTGTGATAACTTGTCACCCATTTGGCAGTATAAAAACAATAACAATGATCAGAGGGAGCGATCGAATTCATTCACCTCGTTGTTTATAGATAGTATGCAGATGACGTCACTCAGGCCTTTGTTATTGTTTTTGCCATCCGCGTTTGTGAGTTGTTCTCACTACACTGTATAGATCGTATGCAGATGACGTCACTCAGGCCTTTGTTATGGTTTTTGCCATCCGCGTTTGTGAGTTGTTCTCACTAAACTGTATTAACCAGACAATAAAAGTTCATAGTTACACAGAGTTTGTGTGTTGGTCCGTTATACTTCCGGATGGCAATGTTGTGAACTCCTTGGCCAATCGCATTCTATCTATTAACCAGACTATAAAAGTTCATGGTTACACAGAGCTTGTGTGTTAGTCCGTTATACTTCCTGATGGCAATGTTATGAGCTTCTGAGCCAAGCGCATACTATCTATAGATAGAATGCGCTTCGCATAGGAGTTCACAACATTGCCATCCGGAAGTATAACGGACCAACACACAAACTCTGTGTAACCATGAACTTTTATAGTCTGGTTAATACAGTTTAGTGAGAACAACTCACAAACGCGGATGGCAAAAACAATAACAAAGGCCTGAGTGACGTCATCTGCATACTATCTATAACGGACCAACACACAAACTCTGTGTAACCATGAACTTTTATAGTCTGGTTAATACAGTTTAGTGATAACAACTCACAAACGCGGATGGCAAAAACAATAACAAAGGCCTGAGTGACGTCATCTGCATACTATCTATAAACAACAAAACCATGCTTGTCCGACCACGTGTGAAGGTGTGTCCCAATTTCCATGTTTTGACTGGTCAAAAAGCTACTGGTTAATACGCTTCAACAGTCATGATGTCACTTCCCTCGTAATGACGTATGGTTACTTAGTAACTGGCTCTAAACTATCGGAACAATGGCGGACGCCCGTATGAAATATTTCTCCGGCGAGCATAAAAGCGTATCCAGAGGAAAAAAAACATAAATTTTATCATGTTTTGACTTTTACACATTCTGATCACAAGGCATATGAAAAGTTCTAGCCAGATTGAAGAATAAAAAGTAATGATTTTCTATGTTTAGAACCAAGATGGCCGCCGTTGCCGGGTGGCGTGACATCAGACTACTGAATCTAATTATTTGGGTGTTAAATAATGGGCTTGCTTGATTTAACATTGTCGTGTTGTGGGCAATATTCTGCGTTGATTTGAGCGTCTTTCCATTACAACAAGTCAAAATTATATGGGTCTTATACGGGTTTTAGTGTCCGGCCTTTTGGTAACGATGGCTTCGCCCGGAGTCTCCATAATGTAGGTAGATCGAAGTTGACGTCCCTCAGGTCTTTGCTATTATTTTTTCGCCGTCCGTTATGAGTAATGGGCATGATCTTTATTACATTTCCATGTGCTCGAGGTCGTAGTAGTGTCGTATGGTCTTCACACCTCCAAGTGTGACTCATTCAGCCATTTGATGTAGTCGTCATCAGCTTTGTGGATAGCGGGATAGCCGCCCTCTATGGATGTTGATGGACAGTGAAGTACCACATGGTCGATGTCCTGATTTGGAGCGTTACAGGCTTGGCATGCTCGAGGTCATTGGTCACATTGCAATGTATGTTCAATATATGCGCTTAGAGCACGTTTAGTGGATATTGCTCATTTCAAAAGTTTAAAAAGTAGTCCTTCAGAGCCATTGGGCCCATGGAGTTGGAGTTTATCCCGATTTCTATAGCCTGAAACGGACAATAGCAATTGCTTGCTATCATTTGTATAGGAGGATGCTAGTCTATCGCAAACTACTTTCCGCCTAATCGAACAGACTCAGCTGTTTTACAGTCAGGCTAAAAGTTTACAAAGGCTACAGTCAGGCTAATAATTTACGAAGGCTACAGTCATGCTATAAGTTAACAAAGGCTACAGTCAGGCTAATAGTTTACGAAGGCTACAGTCAGGCTATACGTATAAGGAGGCTATAGTCAGGCTATATCTTAACAAAGGCTACAGTCATGCTATAAGATTACGAAGGCTACAGTCAGGCTATACGTTTAAGGAGGCTACAGTCAGGCTTTATCTTAACAAAGGCTACAGTCAGGCTATAAGATTACGAAGGCTACAGTCAGGCTATACGTTTAAGGAGGCTACAGTCAAGCTATATCTTAACAAAGGCTACAGTCAGGCCATAAGATTACGAAAGCTACAGTCAGGCTATACGTTTAAGGAGGCTACAGTCAGGCTATATCTTAACAAAGGCTACAGTCAGGCTGTAAGTTAACAAAAGCTACAGACAGGCAAAAAGTTTACGAAGGCTACAGTCAGGCTATACGTTTAAGGAGGCTACAGTCAGGCTAATAGTTTGCGAAGGCTTCAGTCAGGCTAATAGTTTACGAAGGCTACAGTCAGGCTAATAGTTTACGAAGGCTACAGTCAGGCTATACGTTTACGAAGGCTACAGTCAGGCTAATAGTTTACGAAGGCTACAGTCAGGCTAATAGTTTACGAAGGCTACAGTCAGGCTAATAGTTTACGAAGGCTACAGTCAGGCTATACGTTTAAGGAGTCTTTAGTTATCTTAATAAAGGCTGCAGACAAACTATAAGTTAATAAAGACTACACTCAGGCAAAATGTTTCCGAAGACGAAGTTTACGAAGTCGCGACTGCGATCCAATTTTCTTCATCAAAAACAAATTGCTTGAGGCAATATATATATATATATATATATATATATATATATATATATATATATATATATATATATATATATATATATATATATATATATATATATATATATATTATATATATATATATCTGTGATCTTTTTCTTTCAATACTGTTCAGTACTATTTAAAGTATAGATAGTATGCGCTTGGCTGAGAAGCTCATAACATTGCCATCCGGAAGTATAACGGACCAACACACAAAACTGTGTGTATCCATGAACGTTTATAGTCAGGTTAATACAGTTCAGTGAGCATTAATCAAAAACGCGGATGGCAAAAAACAATAACAAAGACCTGAGTGACGTCATCTTCGAACTATCTATATTAACTTTCCATGTGCTCGAGGTCATTGGTCACATTGCAAAATGTGCTCAAAATGACCCACTTAGTGAAACGTGTTCATAGCTTTTTAAATATCTAACATCACGATTGGTCTTTTTATAGATAGTTCGAAGATGACGTCACTCAGGCCTTTGTTATTGTTTTTGCCATCCGCGTTTGTGAGTTGTTCTCACTAAACTGTATTAACCAGACTATAAAAGTTTATGGTTACACAGAGTTTGTGTGTTGGTCCGTTATACTTCCGGATAGCAATGTTGTGAACTCCTTGGCCAAGCGCATTCTATCTATTCAGCTTGACACACGGCTATTTACAACGTTCATAAACAAAGCAGGGTGTTAAGAAATATCCAATCGTTAGACAGCAACAGATCATAATATGACTGATGAACTGATTGAACGAAAACATGAATAAAGATCGCTCCTATTAATGTATGGAAACATTTTAAAGTTTGAGTCGTATTGATTTTAATGCAAACGATGAAACGATCAAATGAATTGTAATCGATTGTATTTTATCTTATTATCAATTTTTTTTACTATTTTTTTTAAATTTTAGATTATTCCAAAGCTGATCAATGGGAGCGATCTATAGTCACCGTTTCGTCCAACCGAGTCATCAATCACATGCTTTGTAGCTGTCCAACGATTGGATATTTCTTAACACATGTAAACACGCTGCTTTGTTGATGAAACTTGTAAATATAGATAGTATGCGCTTGGCTAAGAAGCTCATAACATTGCCATCCGGAAGTATAACGGACCAACACACAAAATTGTGTGTATCCATGAACGTCAGGTTAATACAGTTCAGTGAGTATTACTCATAAACGCGGATGGCAAAAAACAATAACAAAGACATGAGTGACGTCAACTGCATACTATCTATACCTGTGTGTCAGCTGAACACAATGACCAATCGCGATGTAAGATATTTCAAAAGCTGTGAATACTTTTCACTATGTGGGTCATTATGAGCACGCTTTGCAATGTGACCAATGACCTCGAGTACATGGAAAGGAAATATCGATCATGCCCATTCTAATTCTAAGAAAAAAACAGTTTTGTTTTAATCATAGAATTAAACGAATGGGAATACGTACGAAGCCTAAAAAGTGTCCACCAATGAAAGCATTCAGCGCCATTTTGTTGTTGGCTGAGAATGTAGTAATTACTATTCATTCGGTATCTATGTCAACATACGTAACGACACAAGAAAAACAACAAACAATATCAAAATCCACAATAAAATGTTTCAGAACTGTTGCGTTTATTTATGGCACAACGAAGCTGTCAAAAAATGAAGTTAGAGAATGTGTGTAATCATGTATTATAATAACCTGTAATGTGTTTTCCAAACACCACATCATCTACTACTACAACCACCACCACAATATCATCACTAACACTACTACTACAACCACCAGCCCCACATCATTATCACTACCACTACTACTACACCACCACCAGCACATCATCATCACTACCACTACTACAATCACCACAACCACATCGTCATCACTACCACTACTACTGCAACCACCACCACCATATCATCATCATTACCACTACTACCACAACCACCACCACCACTACTACTACAACCACCACCACATCACTACCTCAACTACTACAACCACCACCACAATAGCATCACTACCACTACTACTACAACCACCACAACCACATCGTCATCACGACCACTACTACTACAACCACCACCATATCATTACCATTACCACTACTACTACAACCACCACTACCACCATATCATTACCATTACCACTACTACTACAACCACCACAACCACATCATCATCACTACCACTACTACTACAACCACCACTACATCATCATCACTATCACTACTACTACAACTACAACCACCACCACATTATCATCACTACCACTACTACTACTGCAACCACCACCACCATATCATCATCATTGAAATATTTTTTTTTTTAAATTGAGCTTTATATAGTGCAATATCTACTAAATGTGCTCAAAGCGCTTTACAAGGGGTCCCTGGTCAACATTTAATATGTAGGACGGGACATGACGCCTGTTAGGCGATATTACAATTTTTCGGACATAGACAACTCTGTTAACAGCCAGGTACTCATTTTACACCTGAGTACGGTGAGAGAATGTGAGTAAAGAGCCTTTTCCAAGGACTCAACTATGCGCCTTGCGCGAGGCTCGAACCCAGAACCTTCCGATCCGGAAGCGAGTGTCATACTACTAGACCACATAGCCGCATCATTACCACTACTACTACAAACACCACCACCACATCATCATCACGACCACTACTACTACAACCACCACCACCACCACCATATCATTACCATTACCACTACTACTACAACCACCACCACATCATCATCACTACCACTACTAGTACAACTACAATCATCACCACCACCACATCATCATCACTATTACTACTACAACTACAACCACCACCAACACCACATCACCTCACTAACACTCAGTACTACAATCACTACCATTAGGTTTTGGAGCTTTACTTCATTTGAAATAAGGAAACTTCGGAATTGTATTTGGCATTGTGTTTATATATCATAATATAATTCTAATCAGTTATCTATTTAGAACTAGATACTATACAATATGTATGCCAAATACCACCCCAATTCCCCTTTCTTGTGTGCGGGAATTCCTCTTTCGGCATTGAAATTGAGTGTGAGAGAGTCATCACTACACACATAAACAACAGAAACAATTTAAAAACAAGACTATGACACGCAACCACTCACACACGAGGCTATACTATTTATCCTTTTCTCTATATAGAATAGGACAAGACAAACAATAGCTTGACTCTCGTTACACTTCGCATTGATGTTTGTCGTCTCACGAGTTCAACTCTCGGTCGACCTGTCAATATTCCTTTTTGCCTCGGACGTAATCATTAATAGAATGTTGTGTGGTTTTGACCGTGAAGAAAACCTTAAGAAGTCACATTTATATCATTTTAGAGAGATCGTTTTGAATAATTTTGAGTTAAACGAGCGAGCAGCAACTTGTTTTCATGAACGGCCGATCAGCGCTTGTTTACTATAGTAACGCGATTCCTAGCCAACATCAAAATGGCGGATATTTTTCTCATCGAGGCTGCTGGTTGGTCAGTCAATAAGAGCACCGTACGGTTTCCATTGGGTAAATTCCTTGGTTTTAATACGTCTTGTGCGCGCGCGCGTGTGTTTGTGTGTGTGTCTGTGCTTTTGTGTGTGTGTGGGGGGGGGGGAGGGGGGGGGGGGGAATGAGTGTCAGTTGGTGGTTGAAGAATAGTAAAAATAAAACATAAAATAATAAAATTTCCTTCAATCATCCCATAGGAAATGAGCTTAGCGGAAGAGTAGCGTCCCTTGATTGGACGTCACCCATAGTCTGTGACGTCAGCGGCGGAAAAGATATAAGAGAGAGAACGTCATGTTGGTTGTGTGCATGCGTCTCCTGACCTTGGGGGAGGTGACTTGGCCAAGGTCACACAGCGCAGCGGAGAGAATATTCTATCTATCTCTCTCTCTCTATCTCTCTCTCTCTATCTCTCTCTATCACTCACTCTTCTCTCTCTCTCTCTCTCTCTCTCTCTCTCTCTCTCTCTCTCTCTCTCTTTATATATATATATATATATATATATATATATATATATATATATATATATATATATATATATATATATATATGCCTTCCGATTGCTCCTCGTGCTAATGGAAACAACTCAAATTAAATATTCCCTGGATTGATCGTGAACTCTGGCGTGTCGATCAGTTTTTCTTTTCTTTTTTTTTTTTTTTTTTTTTTTGGGGGGGGGGGTGTCCTTAGGCTGCCAAGCACAACTGAAGTGTACCGCGAAAAAAGATGTGTACTCCTCTTTATATCTTATCGGTGATTTTGGTGACATGGATGTCACGATGACCCAATAGGACGTCCGTATAGATAGTATGCAGATGACGTCACTCAGGCCTTTGTTATTGTTTTTGCCATCCGCGTTTGTGAGCTGTTCTCACTAAACTGTATTAACCAGACTATAAAAGTTCATGGTTACACAGAGTTTGTGTGTTGGTCCGTTATACTTCCGGATGGCAATGTTGTGAACTCCTTGGCCAAGCGCATTCTATATATATATATGTAATGTATTTATGTCTTTATTGTTTTTGTTGTTGACTAAAGAAGTGTTTTGAGTCCGAAACGTTCCGTGTCGGGTATTTTGTTCTTTTTCTTTTCAAGCTGTTATAATCATTTTTGTTTAATACGTTTTATAAAAGATATTTCATTATACAGAGTGTGCCCTCCGTATTGACATAGTCTTGTAGGAATTACACGTAAACAACACAAACTATTGGATCATGCTGTTGGTAAGGTCCATCAACTTCTCTTTACGATTGAAAAAGGGGACAATGAAGATATTTTTAAAAATTGAGCTCTTATATAGAGCAATATCCACTGAACGTGCTCAAAGCGCTTTACAAGGGGTTCCTGGCCAACAGCAACACATAACATGTAGGACAGGACATGACGCCTGTTAGGCGATATTGAATTTTTTATCGGACAGAGACAACGCTGTTAACGACCAGGAACTCATTTTACACCTGAATACGTGGGAGAATGTGAGTAAAGACCCTACATCAAGGACTCAACTATGCGCCGAGCGAGGCTCGAACCAAGGACCTTCCGATCCGAAAGTGAATGTCATACCACAAGACCACATAGCTTTTGTTGATAAAGAGAAACTATTAGCTTTCTTGGTGTTGTATTAAAGACAAAGACACTTATACTTCAAGTATTTCAGTCAGAAAAGTGAGTGGAGCAGGCACGTATGTTGGTAACAACAAGAGATGAAGTGAATAGAAAAGTGCCAGAAGACAATAGAGAATATTTTTTTTTCGGCGGTTGATGGGGTTTGAACCCGCGACCTTATTGGTACGACAACTCCGCCTGGCCAGTGAGAGTGTGACTCTACCGTATGGTACCGGCCAGGCGGAGTTGTCGTACCAATAAGGTCGCGGGTTCAAACCCCATCAACCGCCGAAAATAATTTATTCTCTATTGTCTTCTGGCACTTTTCTATTCAAGTATATCAGTCGTAGCTTCACGGGAAATCATTGCCATCAAGATTAGGTTAGATCTACACACCAAACGTTCATAAAAAAAAACTCACTGATAATGTCGTTTCTAATACTTACGTGTAAACAAACAATAAATTAATCAGAGACAAAGCTGAAACTATTTTATTTTTGTAATGTTTTGATGAAATATATATGGAGTTTATTCTGAAATTCATTCACCAATTTCTCACACAAAACCAGTCACAGAGACAGTAATCGAAAACATAAATAGCAAGATAGAGAGATATATATGACTATATTTTACAGTGAATGACATAATCGGTCGGATGGTGAAAAGGTTTGAACTGAGATATTGTCAAGTTTAGTTAGAAGGTAAATTTTTATCCAAAAATGAATTCTTGTCATAAATGATGAAATCTTCGGGAAATATAAAAGCTTAATTGCACTTCTTAATATTTTTTTTACAGCTAGTCAAGTTGAAAAAGTATGAAATTTGAGAAAAGTTGCTGGATATCTTTCTCATACATCTGACCATAACTTTATGAAAAATCACCCCATTTACTTCAAATAAAGATTAAAATGCTCTGGGGAGCATATTCTTTCAGAAAAAAAAATGTTCACCTTCCGACTGATTATGTCATGCACTGACACAATATCGTAATTACTTTCCCCAAAATGTACTTCCAAAACACCCTACATTGGAAACCCTCGTCATGCATACCATTTATGAAGAAATATGCTTTTGGTTTAGTCTACGGGTTTTAGGAGAACAAGGAGATGAATTGTTACATTCAACGATTTCCAAATTCCAAAAGAGAACACAATCAATGAGAACAGAATCATCTCAATTGGATTCAATAGTCTGATGTCACGCAGCCCGGCAACGGCGGCCATCTTGGTTCTAAACAAAGAAAATCATTACTTATTATTCTTCAAGCTGGCTAGAACTTTTCATATGTCTTGTGATCAGAATGTGTAAAAGTCAAAACATGATCAAATTTATGTGGTTTTTTTTTCCTCTGGATACGCTTTTTTGCTCAACTGAGAAATATTTCATACGGGCGTCCGCCATTGTTCCGATAGTTTAGAGCCAGTGTTGCTAAGTTACATGCGTCATTAGGAAGGAAGTGACGTTACGACTGTTGAATCCTATTAAAATCAATAATAAAAAGTAGCATCCTGCAGGTTTCGCCTGATATTATCATGACACATGTGCTCTCCAACCCTCCCCCCCCCCCTTTTCAGCCAAAATAAAAAAAAGAAAGATAGAGAGAAGTGAAAATTTGATGAATCAAGCAATTTAATACTTTAAAATCTTTAAATATTTGACACGGACATGGGCACGCTTCCTCAAAATACAGAGCAGTAATTCGTAATTTTTTGTAAACATAGATAAATTGCTGAGTTCCTTCTTTTTAAGGAAAATGAATATATTTTAAAATCCTAAAAAAAAAACTTGAGCTTTTATATCGCGCATATCCACTAAACTTGCTCAAACCGCTTTACAAGGGATCCCACGTTAACAGCAACACGTAACACGTGGAACGTGACATGATGACGCCTATTACAATTTTTTTCCCGACAGAGACAACGCTGTTAATGTTAACGGTCAGATACTAATTTTACACCTGAGTACGGTGAGAGCATGAGAGTAAAGAACCTTTTCCACGGACTCAACTATGCGCCGAGCGAGGCTCGAACCCAGGACCTTCCGATCCTTAAGCGAGTTTCATACCACTAGACCACATAGCCGAACAATATATATATTATATATATATATATATATATATATATATATATATATATATATATATATATATATATATATATAATATTATAGTATGTATGATGGCATGCTTACTATCTTCTATAATCTGGAGTTCTAATGAAAGAGGTATTACATTTTGAACCCTCAATATTGAATATTGAATAGGATAGTAAACAAATCAGACTTAATAGTGAAATAGGATCATAGAATTAAAAAGAGTAGGAATAAACATTGCAATAGAACCATGGCCGTCTATAGTTACGTTATGAATAGAGCCTAATTTCTATGAAAATCTTACAAATAATTCAAATAATGAAAAAATGGGGTCGAGATTGATTATTGTTTTTTTGGGGGGAGGGAGGAGGGGATTTCTTTGTGTGTTTGTCTTTCTTGCTTTGTCTGGCACCTTTCATTCACACGTGTTCAGATCTTTATAATAAAACCCAAATTCCTGACATGGCGGTTTTTGCAAAAGAAAAAATCCCAGATTTTGCAAGCTAAAAACAGCAAAATTTGAAGAAGAAAAAATGTGCAAAAAATTGCAAAGATTTGCGATTAATTTTCCTAAAAACCCATACTTCATCTCGTCAAAGGTGTGCGGTTCGATGTGCAAACACGAGCGATCGTGTTCATCGTTCCGCACACCTGCTTTCAGTCGAAACCACAATAGCTAGGCCAATGGAACCTTTCTACCACATTGTGTACTTTATAAATAAGATATTTAAATACTAATTATTAAGCAGATGGCACGGAGGAAGTTAAAAAAAACCCTTCCTCCGTGTATCTGCATGCATCATCCCAGGGAAGAAGGAAAGTTGATACTCGTCGATCTCGTGATTTCAGGAAAGTAACTTTGGGGTTTAATGGAGCAAAATATAAGCTGCCACTTTTTTTTACCGTCTCAAGAAGCAAGAAGGAATATCGGTTGAGGCAATTAAATACTGTAATTGCGTAATTCAGGTATTTCATGCATTGAAAAAAATTTCCGAAAATTTAGATCCTCAAAAAGTGTGCGAATAGAAAATAGAACTATAGACACCTACTGGGTAATGTAAATGTTACTGCTCGAAACTCGAAGAAATAAATGACAATGTGAAATTGAATGTAAGCTTCAATCTAATATAGGGAATGAGAATTGGCGGAAGAGTAGCGTCCCTTGATTGGACGCCACCCATAGTCTGTGACGTCATCGGCGGAAAAGTTATTAGAGAGAGAACGTCATGTTGGTTGTGCGCATGCGTCTCTCGTCCATTATCTCATTCGTCAGTAGTGTTTCATTCATCCTGTTTTGTTGTTAAACAGGAAACCCAAAACGTCCATTTTATCTGTTTTCGTATATTAGATTGAAGCTTACATTCAATTTCACATTATTATTTATATCAACACCTACCTTCACTGACGAAATTAATATTAACCGAGTACATTACAATAGAACCCAAATTCAATGAACCGTGGAGGGAAACAAAATCGTGCAAAGAATTCAAACAATTAAAACGACAGGCGTTTCGTGAAAATTCGATATAGATAGATCTAGTATGCGCTTGGTGAAGAAGCTTACAACATTGCCATTCGGAAGTATAACGGACCAACACATAAAACTGTGTGTCACCTTGTGTCTGGTTAATAATACAGTTTAGTGAGAATTACTCATAAACGCGGATGGGAAGAAAAACAACAAAGATCTGAGTGACGTCAACTGCGGTCTATCTATACTTGCCTTCACTGACGTAAAATATTTAACCGAGTTTATATGACGTCATCATAATTTGTGATCACTTAAGATAACAAACAGCAATGTTCTCGAAGGTCTTTGTGTTGCGTTAATGAGAATAAAGACCTTCCACGATGAGCCCATCCCTTGTCACAAATCTCTGTCAGTTGATCAAATTCTACAAGACTGGAAATTAGCCAATGTAATAGGATTCAATAGTCTGATGTCACGTCCGCCCATCAACGAGCAGCTTGGTTCTAAACAAAGAAAATCGACTCTTTTATTCTTCATGCTGGCTAGAACTTGTTAACATGAAATGTGATCAGGATGTATAAAAGTCAAAATGATCAGATTTATAATGTTTTTCTCCTCTGGATACTCTTTTATGCTCTTCGGAGAAGAATTTCATAAGGGCGTCCGCCATTGTTCCGATAGTTTAGAACCAGTTACTAAGTGACTATGCGTCGTTACGAGGGAAGTGACGTCACGACTGTTGAAGCCAATTACCATTTGGTTGGCTGGCTGAGAAAACCCGGAAAGATGCTCAAATTTTTTATGTATACAGTGGTGTAGACCACATCTTTCTGATCATTTACCACTTTAATTTTTTTTCTATGTCTATTAGAAACCAAGTTATTAATTTTTTTCGGAATATATTTTGTTGCTATGGGAAACACTTTATCTTCGATTTTGGTTCATATCTCAAATCAAAGCTTGCTGCATTTTCCTGGGTTTTCTCAGCCATCCTCAAATTTATAAAGAAAAATGATAAAAACGAATCTCAATATCACAGCCTTATTACTTTAATGTGTACTTTGTGAAAAGATATGGAATCCATTCTCAAAGTGTTTATTTCAACGTGTTTTGTTGACCAAGGGGAAAACCGAAACGTCCACATTATCTGCATTTGTTAGTTAAATGAAGCTTCCATTCCATTTGACTATTATTGTATAATATTTTTTCTAACTTCAAACAGCAACAATTGGGTTTTGAGCCCGAAATGTTCCGTTATTGGTATGTCTATTTATTTCCCCACAGAGGAAGGCAGTCGGATGTGTCGTATGACGTACACAAGACACAAGGCCGTCATTGGAGGACTGACTCTAGTACTGATGATCTATCTAAGTCTCTATGGGAATCTGGGGTATCCGGCCATGGTGAGGAAGGCTATGGACTCCCTTATGGTGATGGAATGGGACGGGTTTGGCCTAGAAAGAGGTGAGAGGAAGACGGTAGCTTGATTCGTAATTATCAACATTTATATAGGGCATTTCATAGATTGAATGGAGTCCCTCATGGTGTTGGAGTGGGACGGGTTTGGCCTAGAAAGAAGTGAGAGTAAGAATATTTATATAGCGCATTTCCTTAGATTGAATGGACTCCCTCATGGTGATGGAGTGGGACAGGTTTGGTCTAGAAAGAGGTGAGAGTAAGAACATTTATATAGCGCATTTCATAGATTGAATGGACTCCCTCATGGTGATGGAATCGGACGGGTTTGGTCTAGAAAGAGGTGAGAGTAAGACGGTAGCTTAATTATTCATAAATATCAACATTTGTATAGTGCATTTCATAGATTGAGAGGACTCCCACATGGTGATGGAATGGGACGGGTTTGGCCTAGAGAGAGGTGAGAGTTCGACGACAGCCTAATTCATAAATATCAACATTTGTATAGCGCATTTCATAGATTGAATGGACTCCCTCATGGCGTTGGAGTGGGACGGGTTTGGCCTAGAGAGAGGTGAGAGTAAGATGGTAGCTTAATTATTCATAAATATCAACATTTGTATAGCGCATTTCATAGATTGAATGGACTCCCTTATGGTGATGGAATGGGACGGGTTTGGCCTAGAAAGAGGTGAGAGTAAGAACATTTATATAGCGCATTTCATAGATTGAATGGACTCCCTCATGGTGATGGAATGGGACGGGTTTGGCCTAGAGAGAGGTGAGAGTTCGACGACAGCCTAATTCATAAATATCAACATTTGTATAGCGCATTTCATAGATTGAATGGACTCCCTCATGGCGTTGGAGTGGGACGGGTTTGGCCTAGAGAGAGGTGAGAGTAAGATGGTAGCTTAATTATTCATAAATATCAACATTTGTATAGCGCATTTCATAGATTGAATGGACTCCCTTATGGTGATGGAATGGGACGGGTTTGGCCTAGAAAGAGGTGAGAGTAAGAACATTTATATAGCGCATTTCATAGATTGAATGGACTCCCTCATGGTGATGGAGTGGGACAGGTTTGGCCTAGAAAGAGGTGAGAGTAAGACGGTAGCTTGATTATTCATAAATATCAACATTTATAATATAGAGCATTTCCGTAGATTGATGGGACTCCCTTATGGTGATGGAATGGGACGGGTTTGATATAGAGAGAAGTGAGATTAAGACGGTAGCTTAATTATTCATAAATATCAACATTTATATAGCGCATTTCCGTAGATTGAATGGACTCCCTCATGGTAATGGAATGGGACGGGTTTGGTCTAGAAAGAGGTGAGAGTAAGACGGTAGCTTAAATATTCATTAATATCAATATAGCGCATTTCCGATTACTATCATCATCATCATTATCATAACCACCATCATCATCATCATCAACAACAACAACAACAACAACAACAACAACAACAACAACATCTTTACATTCCCAAACTCCTTTCAGGGGTGTACAACTTCACCGTGGTGACGGCCATGTTGGATATCGGAAGAGGTCAGTGGGGAGGCGGCCAAAGGAGGTCGTACAACAAGTACCTCCTCTACATGCAGCGTATGCTTCGTCTGGACGTCAACCTTGTCGTCTTCATCGACCCCAAGGGACGCCCCTTTGTAGAATGGATGAGGAGGGGGAGAGAAGCCAGGACCAAAATCATAGAGTTTAATCACACCCAAGTTCCCTATTACAAGTAAGCAGGACAGGGTTTCCACATGGCCATTGTAAAAATTTTTTTTTAATTGAGCTTTTATATAGCGCAATAACCACTAAACGTGCTCAAAGCGCTTTACAAGGGGTCCCTGGTCAACAGCAACATTTAACATGAAGGACGGGACATAACGCCTGTTAGGCGATATTACAATTTTTTCGGACAAAGACAACGCTGTTAACGGTCAGGTACTCATTTTACACCTGAGTACGGTGAGAGAATGTGAGTAAAGAGCCTTTTTCAAGGACTCAACTATGCGCCGAGTACGAGGCTCGAACCCAGGACCTTCCGATCCGAAAGCGAGTGTCATGCCACTAGACCACATAGTCCACAGAGTATGATACTCGCTTTCAAATCGGAAGGTCCTGGGTTCGAGCCTCGCTCGGCACATAGTTGAGTCCTCTTTACTCACATTCTCTCACCATACTCAGGTGTAAAATGAGTACCTGACCGTTTACAGCATTGTCTCTGTAGGGGAAAAACATTGTATTATCGCCTAACAGGCGTCATGTCTCGTTCTACATGTTACGTGTTGCTGTTGGTCAGGGAGCATTTGTAAAGCGTTTTGAGTAAGTTTAGTGGATATTACGCTATATAAAAGCTTTTTAAAAAAAAATTATTTATGCTATAGATAGTGTAGACTTGGCTGAAAGATGCTGTTCTTCACTGTAGAAAAGGTTATGTGTAGTTAAAATACAACTCATCTTTCCATCCCAAATTCAGACCTGCCAACTCGAAATGTTAAAAAATTCGCAGTTTTCAGGGGGAAGAAAAAAAAAGAAGTTACTATAATTAACTTGACAAACATCTGATCCCTATTTGTTCCCAGTTCTCCTTTGTCTTACTTTCTCTTGGGTGCTTTAATTGTAATTCTACAACTTTTTACTATCCCATTTTCTTCCTATTTACAGGCGCTGATATAACCTAAATGTGTTGCAAGCGCCGTAAAACCCTTGCAAACAAAAACAATAACTTGACAAGATAATAGTTAACCTTTAACAGTATAAAATTATGTGCCTTCAAAACCCTGATTAGATGCTTTGTTTTCTTTTTAACACATTATATTGAATCAATTTTTTTAAAAATTTCTGCTGTTGAAGCCGAAAATTTCGTATTTTTACGAATTTTTCCGTAGTATCCAGGCTGGTCTGGAAATTGAATCAGATTGAGTTTTTAAAGAGGAATTTGTACTACATTGAGTTTTTAAAGAGGAATTTGTACTACATTGAGTTTTTAAAGAGGAATTTGTACTACATTGAGTTTTTAAAGAGGAATTTGTACTACATATTAACATGTACCCAGGCTTTATGGACACTGTAGTATAGGGAATGAGATTAGCGAAAGAGTAGCGTCCCTTGATTGGACGTCACCAGCGGAGAAGTTATTAGAGAGAGAACGTCAATATG
>NC_088366.1:7770424-7772924 GCF_034508935.2 Berghia stephanieae | reverse complement strand
TAACATAGAAACGATTGAGACATTGAGTATGCTCCGGTGTATGGGTGAATTTTTAATTCATAAAAGTGAGTGGAGCAGGCACTTATGTTGGTAACAACAAGATATGAAGTGAATAGAAAAGTGCCAGAAGACAATAGAGAATGAAAATTTTTCGCGGCGGTGGTGGGGTTTGAACCTGCGACCTTATTGGTACGACAACTCCGCCTGGCAGGTGAGAGCGTGGCTCTACCGTGTGAGCTATCAACGAACACAAAAATATTCGTTTCAAACTCAAAGTCATTACTAGATCCCTCTCTCACCCACTTCTTGAGACCGCCGATTCGTTCGTACACCACCATCGCGAATAATTTTGACCAGCAGTTAAGCTTAATAGCCAATATTCTCAACACAAACATATAACATAGAAACGATTGAGACATTGAGTATGCTCCGGTGTATGGGGTGAATTTTTAATTCATAAAAGTGAGTGGAGCAGGCACTTATGTTGGTAACAACAAGATATGAAGTGAATAGAAAAGTGCCAGAAGACAATAGAGAATGAAAATTTTTCGCGGCGGTGGTGGGGTTTGAACCTGCGACCTTATTGGTACGACAACTCCGCCTGGCAGGTGAGAGCGTGGCTCTACCGTGTGAGCTATCAACGAACACAAAAATATTCGTTTCAAACTCAAAGTCATTACTAGATCCCTCTCTCACCCACTTCTTGAGACCGCCGATTCGTTCGTACACCACCATCGCGAATAATTTTGACCAGCAGTTAAGCTTAATAGCCAATATTCTCAACACAAACATATAACATAGAAACGATTGAGACATTGAGTATGCTCCGGTGTATGGGGTGAATTTTTAATTCATAAAAGTGAGTGGAGCAGGCACTTATGTTGGTAACAACAAGATATGAAGTGAATAGAAAAGTGCCAGAAGACAATAGAGAATGAAAATTTTTCTTAGCCAATAAGAGCACCGTACGGTCTCCATTGGGTAAATTCCTTGGTAAGGACAGACTTAAGAGGTAAATGAGCATAATTTATTTATTTGTGCCAAAGCCAGGGAACCAGATTTATTTTGCTAAAAATGCCAAACAAGTTATAGAAATATGCTAAATAGTCCGATTAAAAAATGCCAAACTTTTCCAGACATCAATTATTTTGCTTAATTGCTCATGAAAGAGAAGATAAATTTTGCTTAAGTGCTCATGAAAGAGGAGATAAATCTTAATTTGTTTATTACGCAGCCAGGAGTTATTTTCTTGATCTAATAAAAGTTGCACCGGTCCGACTTACCATTTTAAGGGTAAAAATTTGCATATTTAAATCAAGGTAACATTAATTTGTGAAATCAGTGTTAAATTGTTGTTGTTGTTTTGTTTTTTTTTAATAGATAGTATGCGCTTGGCTAAGAAGCTCACAACATTGTCATCCGGAAGTATAACGGACCAACACACAAAACTATGTGTAATCTTGAACGTTTATAGTCTGGTTAATACAGTTTAGTGAGAATTACTCATAAACGCGGATGGCAAAAAGCAGTAATAAAGACGTGAGTGACGTCAACATAATTATATCTGTAGAAAATATAAAATTAGTGAATTTTTCAAAAATGCCCAAAGGAATATACCAAATTGCCAGTGCCAGACCACAGAGATTTACAAATTAAATAGCCAAAGCCAAACGGCTACATACCCTCCTCTCCCCCCTCCCCCCCCCCCTCCCACCCCCCAATATCGTTCTAGAGTTGGGGAGGGGGGGGGGGTGTTAATAACGCCATCAGAAGAGGCCGGGTTGCCAGATTTTCTAGAATTCCCAATAGGTCCGTGCAATGCGCTTTTTAAAAAACTAGCAAAGTTTTGGGAATTTGACGCTAAAAACCCAAACTGTCACATGCATTATAGACTGTACCGCCTGGGTTTCTTTTTTGTTTTTGTTTTTGTTTTTCTTCTTTTTTTTATGTCTGCAGCAGAGCTGAAGCAAAGGTCACAACAAAATGCCATTTGATATGTACAACATACCAAACTTTTTCAATACATCATTTGTATTTGCTAAAATTCACTAGAAGTCTTTATTTTCTTACCGCGCTATGAAAGAGAAACTTGATTTTTTGTCAAATCCTCATCTAGTTTTCTAGTTTATATGTGGAAATTGTACATTTTGTGAAATAAGTTTTAAATCGTCTATATAGAATTGGTAAAATTAATCAATTTGAAAAATAAATCACCAAAAAAATAAACGATTTTAAAATGCCGAAATGCCAGAACCAATTTTTTTTCATTTTTTGTTTAGTTTGGTATTAAAAACGCCAAATTGGCAGCCGCAAGCGGGGGGGGGGGGGGGGGGGGGCATTGCACTGTCTGACTGACTGGGTGAAAAATGTGAGGCCTTATCTACTGACTCGTGGAATGCAGCTCCAGCTGGATTGCAGGAGCAAAACGTTGGGTTCCAGTTTACCTCCACTACCGCACAAATCAGCAGATAGATAGGTAGACGCAGAGATTTTTCCTTCC